>NC_091133.1:114508205-114740705 GCF_040183065.1 Periplaneta americana
ATACGTAAGAAATATCTAACCAGCTATTGGCGGGCCTGTGAAGTGGGGCTGTGTTTGAAAATAGTTAGTGAAATGAGTAGGCTTATTGTGAAGGCCTCTTTTCTTACGGTTGTGAGTAGTACACGTCTATTATAGTAACGTACACATAAGGTACATCCGCTGTATGACATTAATAATTCTTTTTACTCATAATGCATGATAATGCAGTATTTTATACATATATTAAATTCATATAAATGATCTTATTCAGGTATTACCAACTTTTAAAAAAATTAATAACATTGGTGCGGGTTCACATTCACATGATAAAATTGAAATATAAGGAAAGTTGTCTATATCTTACCACAGTAAATTGGTTCTTAAAAGATATATTGGTTAACGAATAAATCAAATGGCAAACTGCAGCTTTAATTGAGTCTGCATGTGATAGAATAACATAATCTTATTTCCATTTCTAATAACTCATATTTTATATATTCATGTAGATTTGTAAGTACGCTTCGGCCTAAAAAAAAGCACATTAAGTCAAAAATATTACTTCTGAAAAGAAGGTGCGCATTATTGTGTACATAATGTATGTGTATAAACGTAGAATTGGAAAAATAAATTTTAAACAATTTACAAAAAAAATAATAATATTTTGAAGGTTCAAGTTTTTCATTCTTTATTCACATTATATATTACCATCTTCAATTTGCTACTGCTCTAATAGAGTCTCTATAATTCCGAAAATTGTGTGCTTGGGAATTCCTATACAATTTGTCTACCGGTATTAGGAATATGGTATAGTATAATGAGAGAGGAGGTATTAGAATTTAGTTCCTTAACGGAACCGAACATTACATTCTACATAGTTTGCAATCGATAATATTTCTAGGCCTGTAGAACACACGTTTAGATCGAATACACAAAGTGCCTATAAATAAATCCTCAGTTGTCGTGTAGTCCCGATAGGAGACAGGAACTTAGATTCTACATACTTTGTAATCGAAAGTTCTCGAACTATCTTCAAATACATCTTTTCCCAGTCTAGGTTCCTTGCAATCGATACCATTTCTAGGCATGTAGAACGAAAGTTTAGGTCAAGCATACCAATCAATTTCTCCAAATATCTCTTATCTGACTGCGTATTCCTTCCGTTTTCCAGATTCGCTGTCACAACGATAGATAGCAGCAATCGTCCTATATGCCTATTACATACATATTAAAATAAATTACTCTATCTCTCTTACATTAAATGATGATATACATTGACATTTTATCTAAGAAGATTATCCTTCCATATTTGAAAACTATCTTCATTCTATAATTCCTATGTTTAGACTATTCCAATAATTATTTATTGTCTAGGACCCTAAAGAGAACTTCGGTCCTTTACCTATATACGTAGAAATATCTAACAAGCTATTGGCGGCCTGTTGAGGGGGGGTTGTATTTCAAAATAGTTAGTGAAGTGAGTAGGCTTATTGTGAAGGCCATTTCTCTTACGGTTGTGAGTAGTAAGAAAGAAAGACAACGAAGCAGTATATATAAAATATTTCAGCTGTATGACATTAATAATTCTTTTTCCTAATAACGCGTGATAACGCAATGTTTTATACACATATTCAATTCATATAAATTATGTTATCCAGGTATTTCCAACATAAAAAAAAATACCATTGGCACGGGTTAACATTCACATGATAAAATTGAAATATAAGGAAAGTCGTTTATATCTTACAACATTAAATTAGTTCTTAGAAGATATAATGTTAACGAATAAATCAAATGGCAAACTGCAGCTTTAATAGAGTCTGGATGTGGTAGAATAAAATAATCTCATTTCCATTTCTAATAACTCTTTTTTTACATATTCATATAGATTTGTAAGTACGCTTCGGCTTAAAATCAAAGCACATTAAGTAAAAAATATTACTTCTGACAAGAAGGTGCGCATTTTTAAGTACATAATGTATGAGTATAAACGTAGAATTGGAAAAATAAATTTAAACAATTACAAAATAATAATAATAATAATAATAATAATAATAATAATAATAATAATAATAATAATAATAATAATAATAATAATAATAATAATAATAATAATAATAATATTTTGAAGGTTCAAGTTTTTCATTCCTGGTTCACCTGGTCTTCAATTAGCTACCCCTCTGATAGAGTCTCTGTAATTCCGAAAATTGTGTGCTTGGCAGTTCCTATACAATTTGTCTACCGGTATTAGGAGTACGGTATATTACAATGAGAGAGGAGTATTAGAATTTGGTTCCTTAACGGAACCGAACATTATATTCTACATAGTTTGCAATCGATAACATTTCTAGGCTTGTATAACACACGTTTAGGCCGAGTACACAAAGTGCCTATAAATACATCCTCAGTTGTCGTGTATTCCCGATAGGAGACACGAACTTAGATTCTACATACTTTGTAATCGAAATTTCACGAACTATCTTCAAATACATCTTTTCTCAGTCTAGGTTCCTTGCCATCGATAACATTTCTAGGCATGTAGAACGAAAGTTTAGGTCAAGCATACCAATTAATGTCTCCAAATATCTCTTAACTGACTGCGTATTCCTTCCGTTTTCCAGATTCGCTGTCACAACGATAGATAGCAGCAATCGTCCTATATGCCTATTACATACATATTAAAATAAATTAGTCTATCTCTCTTACATTTAATGCTGATATACATTGACATTTTATCTAAGAAGATTATCCTTCCATATTTGAAAACTATCTTCATTCTATAATTCCTATGTTTAGACTATTCCAATAATTATTTATTGTCTAGGACCCACAAGTGAACTTCGGTCCTTTACCTATATACGTAGAAATATCTAACAAGCTACTGGCGGCCTGTTGAGGGGGGTTGTATTTCAAAATAGTTAGTGAAGTGAGTAGGCTTATTGTGAAGGCCATTTCTCTTACGGTTGTGAGTAGTAAGAAAGAAAGACAACGAAGCAGTACACATAAAATACTTCAGCTGTATGACATTAATAATTCTTTTTCCTAATAACGCGTGATAACGCAATGTTTTATACACATATTCAATTCATATAAATTATCTTATCCAGGTATTTCCAACTTAAAAAAAAAATACCATTGCCACGGGTTAACATTCACATGATAAAATTGAAATATAAGAAAAGTCGTTTATATCTTACCACATTAAATTAGTTCTTAGAAGATATAATGTTAACGAATAAATCAAATGGCAAACTGCAGCTTTAATAGAGTCTGGATGTGGTAGAATAAAATAATCTCATTTCCATTTCTAATAACTCTTTTTTTACATATTCATGTAGATTTGTAAGTACGCTTCGGCTTAAAATCAAAGCACATTAAGTAAAAAATATTACTTCTGACAAGAAGGTGCGCATTTTTATGTACATAATGTATGAGTATAAACGTAGAATTGGAAAAATAAATTTAAACAATTTACAAAATAATAATAATAATAATAATAATAATAATAATATTTTGAAGGTTCAAGTTTTTCATTCCTGGTTCACCTGGTCTTCAATTAGCTACCCCTCTGATAGAGTCTCTGTAATTCCGAAAATTGTGTGCTTGGCAGTTCCTATACAATTTGTCTACCGGTATTAGGAGTACGGTATATTATAATGAGAGAGGAGTATTAGAATTTGGTTCCTTAACGGAACCGAACATTATATTCTACATAGTTTGCAATCGATAACATTTCTAGGTTTGTATAACACACGTTTAGGCCGAGTACACAAAGTGCCTATAAATACATCCTCAGTTGTCGTGTATTCCCGATAGGAGACACGAACTTAGATTCTACATACTTTGTAATCGAAATTTCACGAACTATCTTCAAATACATCTTTTCTCAGTCTAGGTTCCTTGCCATCGATAACATTTCTAGGCATGTAGAACGAAAGTTTAGGTCAAGCATACCAATTAATGTCTCCAAATATCTCTTAACTGACTGCGTATTCCTTCCGTTTTCCAGATTCGCTGTCACAACGATAGATAGCAGCAATCGTCCTATATGCCTATTACATACATATTAAAATAAATTACTCTATCTCTCTTACATTTAATGCTGATATACATTGACATTTTATCTAAGAAGATTATCCTTCCATATTTGAAAACTATCTTCATTCTATAATTCCTATGTTTAGACTATTCCAATAATTATTTATTGTCTAGGACCCTCAAGTGAACTTCGGTCCTTTACCTATATACGTAGAAATATCTAACAAGCTACTGGCGGCCTGTTGAGGGGGGTTGTACTTCAAAATAGTTAGTG
Source organism: Periplaneta americana (assembly GCF_040183065.1). Taxonomy (NCBI): domain Eukaryota; kingdom Metazoa; phylum Arthropoda; class Insecta; order Blattodea; family Blattidae; genus Periplaneta; species Periplaneta americana. Next base: position 114,512,494 of record NC_091133.1, read on the forward strand.
AAGTGAGTAGGCTTATTGTGAAGGCCATTTCTCTTACGGTTGTGAGTAGTAAGAAAGAAAGACAACGAAGCAGTACACATAAAATACTTCAGCTGTATGACATTAATAATTCTTTTTCCTAATAACGCGTGATAACGCAATGTTTTATACACATATTCAATTCATATAAATTATCTTATCCAGGTATTTCCAACTTAAAAAAAAAATACCATTGGCACGGGTTAACATTCACATGATAAAATTGAAATATAAGGAAAGTCGTTTATATCTTACCACATTAAATTAGTTCTTAGAAGATATAATGTTAACGAATAAATCAAATGGCAAACTGCAGCTTTAATAGAGTCTGGATGTGGTAGAATAAAATAATCTCATTTCCATTTCTAATAACTCTTTTTTTACATATTCATGTAGATTTGTAAGTACGCTTCGGCTTAAAATCAAAGCACATTAAGTAAAAAATATTACTTCTGACAAGAAGGTGCGCATTTTTATGTACATAATGTATGAGTATAAACGTAGAATTGGAAAAATAAATTTAAACAATTTACAAAATAATAATAATAATAATAATAATAATAATAATAATAATAATATTTTGAAGGTTCAAGTATTTCATTCCTGGTTCACCTGGTCTTCAATTAGCTACCCCTCTGATAGAGTCTCTGTAATTCCAAAAATTGTGTGCTTGGCAGTTCCTATACAATTTGTCTACCGGTATTAGGAGTACGGTATATTATAATGAGAGAGGAGTATTAGAATTTGGTTCCTTAACGGAACCGAACATTATATTCTACATAGTTTGCAATCGATAACATTTCTAGGGTTGTATAACACACGTTTAGGCCGAGTACACAAAGTGCCTATAAATACATCCTCAGTTGTCGTGTATTCCCGATAGGAGACACGAACTTAGATTCTACATACTTTGTAATCGAAATTTCACGAACTATCTTCAAATACATCTTTTCTCAGTCTAGGTTCCTTGCCATCGATAACATTTCTAGGCATGTAGAACGAAAGTTTAGGTCAAGCATACCAATTAATGTCTCCAAATATCTCTTAACTGACTGCGTATTCCTTCCGTTTTCCAGATTCGCTGTCACAACGATAGATAGCAGCAATCGTCCTATATGCCTATTACATACATATTAAAATAAATTACTCTATCTCTCTTACATTTAATGCTGATATACATTGACATTTTATCTAAGAAGATTATCCTTCCATATTTGAAAACTATCTTCATTCTATAATTCCTATGTTTAGACTATTCCAATAATTATTTATTGTCTAGGACCCTAAAGAGAACTTCGGTCCTTTACCTATATACGTAGAAATATCTAACAAGCTATTGGCGGCCTGTTGAGGGGGGGTTGTATTTCAAAATAGTTAGTGAAGTGAGTAGGCTTATTGTGAAGGCCATTTCTCTTACGGTTGTGAGTAGTAAGAAAGAAAGACAACGAAGCAGTATATATAAAATATTTCAGCTGTATGACATTAATAATTCTTTTTCCTAATAACGCGTGATAACGCAATGTTTTATACACATATTCAATTCATATAAATTATGTTATCCAGGTATTTCCAACTTAAAAAAAAATACCATTGGCACGGGTTAACATTCACATGATAAAATTGAAATATAAGGAAAGTCGTTTATATCTTACCACATTAAATTAGTTCTTAGAAGATATAATGTTAACGAATAAATCAAATGGCAAACTGCAGCTTTAATAGAGTCTGGATGTGGTAGAATAAAATAATCTCATTTCCATTTCTAATAACTCTTTTTTTACATATTCATGTAGATTTGTAAGTACGCTTCGGCTTAAAATCAAAGCACATTAAGTAAAAAATATTACTTCTGACAAGAAGGTGCGCATTTTTATGTACATAATGTATGAGTATAAACGTAGAATTGGAAAAATTAATTTAAACAATTTACAAAATAATAATAATAATAATAATAATAATAATAATAATAATAATAATAATAATATTTTGAAGGTTCAAGTTTTTCATTCCTGGTTCACCTGGTCTTCAATTAGCTACCCCTCTGATAGAGTCTCTGTAATTCCGAAAATTGTGTGCTTGGCAGTTCCTATACAATTTGTCTACCGGTATTAGGAGTACGGTATATTATAATGAGAGAGGAGTATTAGAATTTGGTTCCTTAACGGAACCGAACATTATATTCTACATAGTTTGCAATCGATAACATTTCTAGGTTTGTATAACACACGTTTAGGCCGAGTACACAAAGTGCCTATAAATACATCCTCAGTTGTCGTGTATTCCCGATAGGAGACACGAACTTAGATTCTACATACTTTGTAATCGAAATTTCACGAACTATCTTCAAATACATCTTTTCTCAGTCTAGGTTCCTTGCCATCGATAACATTTCTAGGCATGTAGAACGAAAGTTTAGGTCAAGCATACCAATTAATGTCTCCAAATATCTCTTAACTGACTGCGTATTCCTTCCGTTTTCCAGATTCGCTGTCACAACGATAGATAGCAGCAATCGTCCTATATGCCTGTTACATACATATTAAAATAAATTACTCTATCTCTCTTACATTTAATGCTGATATACATTGACATTTTATCTAAGAAGATTATCCTTCCATATTTGAAAACTATCTTCATTCTATAATTCCTATGTTTAGACTATTCCAATAATTATTTATTGTCTAGGACCCTCAAGTGAACTTCGGTCCTTTACCTATATACGTAGAAATATCTAACAAGCTATTGGCGGGCCTTTTGAGGGGGGTTGCATTTCAAAATAGTTAGTGAAATGAGTAGGCTTATTGTGAAGGCCTTTTCTCTTACGGTTGTGAGTAGTAAGAAAGAAAGAAAGAGAACGAAGCAGTACACGTCTATTATAGTATCGTGCACATAAGATACATCCGCTGTATGACATTAATAATTCTTTTTCCTCACAATGCATGATAACGCAATATTTTATACATATATTAAATTCATATAAATTTTCTTATCCAGGTATTCAAACTTTTTAAAAAATTAATAACATTGGCACTGGTTCACATTCACATGATAAAATTGAAATATATGGATAGTCGTCTACATCTTACCACAGTAAATTAGTTCTTAGAAGATATAATGTTAACGAATAAATCAAATGGCAAACTGCAGCTTTAATAGAGTCTGGATGTGATAGAGTAACATAATCTCATTTCCATTTCTAATAACTGATATTTTATATATTCATATAGATTTGTAAGTACGCTTCGGCTTAAAATCAAATCACATTAAGTCAAAAATATTACTTCTGACAAGAAGGTGTGTATTATTATGTACATTATGTATTTGTATAAACGTAGAATTGGAAAAATAAATAGAAACAACTTACAAAAACATAATATTTTGAGGTTTTAAGTTTTCATTCATGGTTCACCTTAGGGAACGTACACATTGGAGCGACGATAAACGATAAAGGAAGCAGTGATGCTATATCAGAGAGAATTGAAGCATGCATTGTCATTGAGTTGTGCATATTGGGGTAACGATAAAAGCGAAGATACACGATAAAAGCGATGAAAATGAAAAGTTCCAATTTCTTCGCTCTTGTCGTTCATATGATCTCTGATTAAAATAATATTAATCTGTATAAATACCGGTGATTATCAATATATCCGAATATTAATCTATTTATTATTATTTCGGCTTATTAAATTAATTATTGTAGACATTGACAAATTGATCAGTTGTGTACTTATTCGTCCTATGTTATGTGATCACAAGAACCAATCACAACACAACGAATTTATACTATCTTTGGGATGAGAAAGGGGTTTAATTTTGTACGTTATATTAACCTGATATTTCCTATATATCTTATTTCATTAAGTGGATGCATAGAATATCTTCTACTGATAAATCAAAATGTTCTCTTCCCGCGTCCTCGTTGCTCCGATATGAACACTTGATTCTTTGATAATACCAAAGCGTCGCTAGCTCATTTCTTTTATCGTTTATCGTCGCTCCAACGTGTACGTACCCTTAGACATCTACATCATTCCGTCGCCATTCCTCCATTTCATCATTCCATAGCATTCCCCGATCACCGAATGGCGACGCATGGTGGGGGCTGGCCTAGGGACAAGGGATATTGCCTGCTCTAAATCTGGGTATGCAGCGAACCTTAGTGTAGACAGCCGGTGTGGATTTGTGAATGTATCTAGCTTAGTTTTAGGGTTAGCGCAATAGATCGTAACAGGTCGCAGTGGTGGGCCCCTAAATTCCATTCCATTCCATTCCACTCTACTACTACTACTACTACAGTACTACTTCTATTACTGCTATGCGATCGACGAGCCCTGCATTCTCTTGTTCTCTTATTTCAAATTCTGCGCACCGCTACCCCAATCTATTTGGCTTCTCGTCTTCAAAATGTATCCGCATATCATCAGCTAAGTACAAGATCTCATCATAACAATTTACTCATTATACCCTACCACAAGACATCTTTGTATTCTTCATCATATACAGTTTCAGTTGCTAGAAATTGGAACTCGCTTCCGAGTGATGTAAGGGGTTGTTGGACAATAACTTCATTTAGGTCAAAATTACATAAATTCTTACTTAACAGATTAATTGCTGATTAATATGTGTTACTTATAATGAAACTAACATCTGTCCATTCTTATTATTATTATCATTAATTTCTCTAAATAGATTTACAAAACCTCTAATGGCAATTACATTAATATTCTCATTATAGAAATAGAAATATATATATTCTCCCTGTAACATAGTCCTAGTAAGGTTATATTAAATTAAATTTTCATCATTTTACTAGCTATTTCAAATATTAAATTATTTATAATTCATTGAATTAAATTAGCTCATAAATTAAGTTACTACTTTACCTTATAGATTTATCTAAATTTAAATAAATGTTTAGTGAAGAATATTGCTGGAAACCTTTTAAGTGTAGAGTAAATATTTGTAATTTAAATTTATGTATTGTATTGTTTAAGGCTGGTTGAGTGGAAGAGAAGGCCTTATGGCCTTAACTCTGCCAGCGAAAATAAAACATTATTATTATTATTATTATTATTATTATTATTATTACTACTATTGCTGCTACTACTACTGCTATTACTAGTACTGCTACTACTACTGGTATTGATAGTACTGCTACTGCATTACTACTATTACTACTACTGTTACTATTACTGCTATTAATACTACGTCCGGGGTTCGATCCCAGGTGGTGACAGGATTTTTTCTCGTTGCCAAACTTTCAGAACGGCCTCGAGGTTCACTCAGCTTCCTATAAAATTGAGTACCGGGTCTTTCCCGGGGGTAAAAGGCGATCAGAGCGTGGTGCCGACCACACCACCTCATTCTAGTGCCGAGGTCATGGAAAGCATGGGGCTCTACCTCCATGCCCCCCAAGTGCCTTCATGGCATGTTACGGGGATACCTTTTACTACTACTACTATTACTGTTACTACTACTGCTATTATTGTTACTACTACTACTGCTATTACTACTACTGCTATTACTGTTACTACTACTACTGCTATTACTGTTACTACTACTGTTATTACTGTTGCTACTGCTACTATTACTACTACTGTTATTATTACTACTACTGCTATTACTGTTACTACTACTACTGCTATTACTGTTACTACTACTGTTATTACTGTTGCTACTGCTACTATTACTACTACTGTTATTACTACTACTGCTGCTATTACTGTTGCTACTACTTCTATTACTACTACTGTTACTACTACTACTGCTATTACTGTTAGTACTACTGTTATTACTGTTGCTACTGCTACTATTACTACTACTGTTATTACTGTTGCTACTGCTACTATTACTACTACTGTTATTACTGTTGCTACTGCTACTATTACTACTACTGTTATTACTACTACTGCTGCTATTACTGTTGCTACTACTTCTATTACTACTACTGTTACTACTACTACTACTACTGCTATTACTGTTACTACTACTACTGCTATTACTGTTACTACTACTGTTATTACTGTTGCTACTGCTACTATTACTACTACTGTTATTACTACTACTGCTGCTATTACTGTTGCTACTACTTCTATTACTACTACTGTTACTACTACTACTACTACTGCTATTACTGTTACTACTACTACTACTGTTACTACTACTGTTACTAGTACAACTACTGCTATTACTACTACTACTACTACTGCTACTGTATTACTACTATTACTACTACTTTTACTCTACTACTACTACTCTACTACTACTACTACTACATACATACATACATACCCTACATACATACATACATACATACATACATACATACATACATACATACATACATACATACATACATACATACATACATACATACATACAAAATGTTGAGACCAAAAATTTGCATACTGAAACATTAGCGATAAAAATTCCAAGTGCATTTGGAGGGGAGAGGTGCAATTGGCAATTTGCAAACAGAATTTCAAATATAATGTTTCGTTTCGTGCAGGCTATTGTCACATAAAATCTAACTCAGGTACCTATCAGTTGAACAAGATACACGCAGACCTTTGCTTTGTGCCAAGACAGAGTCAGAGATAAATATCTACTTAAATGCACCAACAAAAGTAAAGGGGTGTGGCAAAACAAACCCTTCTCAATGTCGTATGATATATATCTGGAGGAGTTTTAAATAGCGTTCAAGGAAAGTATATCAGATCTTCACTGACGCACGTGATACATCAGGCATGTACGAAAGGTGTAGGTCACCGCGCGGCCATTGGCGAGGTTGTCCGCCGCTTGCTCTCCCTTCCATGTAGCGTCTACCAGGGAAAATATTTATGTTAATTACTGGGAATCGAAATCTGTTTACCTTCTGTCATATTCTGTGTAACACTCTTCCTCACCTCATCGTGTAGCTTCGAGGGTATACAAGGGCGAGATTTCAATTTTCTAAACTAATTAATAAGTGTAGGTCTAGAATCTCAAATTGTGTGCAGTTACTGTACTGTTTATAAATAGTGTATATACCATATTTCACCTAATTTGGTTTAAGAATGTGTGAATTAGTAACATTTTCGCAAATTTAAATTACTTTTTGAAAATTAATTATAATTGCTGCAAATTTAAGGGTGCTGGGTAGAGCTGGTAACAGTATTTTCGCTTATAAATGTGAATATATAAATTAGTGCTGTTGATCGATCAAAATATTTAATCGATTAACTATTTGATCGAGTTGAAAAAAACGTTTTAATATACTGCAATACACGATTATTGTTAAATTTAACTTGTGTTCGGTGATAAGCATAAGTATTAAATGTTATATCGTTATATTACAAACCAATTATTTTAATTACTTACTAACATATTTATTATGAGGCTTATAATTTACTGTGTCAAATTATCCGGGAATTTTTGAGACAAACATAAAGAACAAAACGTATGAAGACTCACCTAGTTAATAATGCTTCATCCATGATTTTAAACATGTGAGTGCATTCACATGCTCCGAATTAATTGCCGCTCTACGTTTAGTAACAATGTTTTCTGCATCACTAAACACGAAAGAACTTTTTTTCTGTCAAGCACTTCTCCACGATCGTTCAATTTAAATCCAAAAGTTTCACCGAGTTTACATCTCAAATTCTCATATGACATAATGGAGTTTACACTTTTCACTCATTCTTTTTTTCTTTATCAAACTAAAACCACAACCTTCATATATAAAATCAGTACAGAAACTGCAACTGTAAAAGTACAGTGGTCGAAACAGAAGACTGGCCCCTATTGTAATCGAACTACTTCATTTTAGAAAGAGAAGAAGGTAGTTGCGCTCTCACTTGCACTCTTTGTAAGGGATGAGGGAGACGAATAACAGTACTATTGTGCTTTTAAGTAAGCAATTTCCGAGAGAGAAATATTGTCAGAATTTTTAGTATGAGTTTGTATTAAGAAAATAATAATTAATATCAACTACAAGCGATTAATTTTAATCGATCCGATTATCCGATTGAATATTTTTGATCGATTAATCTTACAACAGAAATTGATCGATTAATCGATTAAATCCCACAACACTAATATAAATTATTTTTTCCTCTGCTTCTATCAAACGCAGACTAATGTCGTTTGTACAGTGTGATAAATAAAATGTTCATGAATTGTGAGCTGACCATGGAAAGCTAAATTACATTGCATTGTTTTAATATAAGCATGGCATGAAGAAAGGTCTATTGAATTTGCGATTGTCAACAGTTAAGAATACCTATTACAAAGAGTTCTAATCTCACACTTTTCAAACTTCTCCCCATGTCAAAAACATTTTATTTAAGAAAATGAGTGGAACAAAATTAGTATTTTTTCAATTACACAAGCACAATGTGACAAAACAACGTTAGTTTATTTTGTCATGTAAAAATATGACATGTTTCTCCACAGTTTCATACTTGATTAAATATTTTAAAATATCAGTCTAGTCATTTTGAAGAACAGGTTGTAGACACAAGCTGTCATAGACCAATATCCTAATTCATAGAGTTTTTGTAGTGGTGATGGTGATGATGATGATGATGATGATGATGATGATGATGATGATGATGATGATGAAAACGTTAAACTTTCAACCGAATTTCATAATTTATGAGGAACACAGATTTTAAATATAAGGAAACAGACTGCTGTATATTAGTTGGTTCTTTAACAATACTGTACCAACTACTAGGTTATTTAGCGTCGATGGATTTGATGGTATTTACCGAGGTGAGGCCGATGATTCACCATAGATTACCTGAGATTCGTCTTACGGTCAGAGAAAACCTAGGAAAAAATCGACTAGGTGCGGTAGAATCCCGATTATCCGTCACCCTATTAACCGATTGGCGGATTATCCGACTATCTTTCTCTCGCTCTTTTTTTTTCTACAGAAACATATGAAGTACTACTGTACGTTATATTAATAAAGGGTGCGTCAGAAAGAACGGATGGATTTCAAACTATCGATACGCAACGAGGAGAGAGATATAGTGAGGGGGACCACGACTGTTGGGTCAGCCAGAGAATGCAGTTTCAGTTGAGAACATGGTGTTGGTCTGGTGTACAACGTGCTTTCATCGTAGAGACATTTTTGAAAAATGAAGAGTCTGTGATCGCCACTCAGGACTCATTTCGACATCGGATGTCACGCTAGGATTCCAACTCGGAATACAATTTTGCGGTGGGAGGCTTCATTTCGTATCACAGGTTCAACATTAAAGAAGAAATCACCTGGACGAAATTCTATTGCACTGAGATTGTCCGAGGCTACGGTAAGATCTCGCGCCCTGCGACTTCTTTCTTTGGGACCATTTGAAGGCGTAAGTTTGTAAACATCGATCACATACACTGGACGAACTGAAGACAGCGATTCGTGAAGAAATCGTGGCAATTGCACCAGCTATGACTGTGAAAGTGATGGCGAACATCAGAAAACGCCTCGATGCCTGTATTGAAAGCCAAGGACATCATATGGATAATGTTGTTTTACATAAATAAACTGCATGTATTGGTGAATATGTTGATAACAATAAATTTTTGATTTGATGAATCTTTACAATTTTCTTGCCATGTGAAATCCATCCGTTCTTTCTGACGCACCCTGTACGTATTTTTTTCCTACGGAGTGCTATTACAAGCCTTTACACTTACACAGTTTGGTCTATTGTTCGAATTGCCGCACTGTACAACTTCTATACAAAATGTATTCCGTAAGTGTCAAAAGAACATGTGTTGTGCTAAGTATCGAAAAAAGTGTAATAATTGAGTGGTTTGGGAAAGAGAAACTGTGGTTCATCTCGCATCAGAATACGAGACTGATATTACAACTGTACGCGATTTAATAGAAATCAAGGATAAAGTGTATAGAGTATGTAAATCTACGATATGAGACCTCTACTATTTCTACCTTTCCGCTGGCAGCCATTACAAGAAGTTTCTTTGCCCCTTAAAAACACGTTATTGACAACCGAACTTAAATTAGTGAACTTCTGATTCTCTACCTAGCGTGTTAAACACAAAACCACGGAGAAAAATTACGAATCACTTAATTTACGAAAATATTTTAAGGTACGGATTATCCGATTTTTTCGATTAACCGTTCAGTTCATCCCCTTCATTACCACGGATAATAGAGGTTCTACTGTAATATGGAAGCTCCGGATCAGCAGGCAAGCTCCTTTACCTACTGAGCTCCATCTTATATTTACGGTGTTCAGTTATTATTATTTTTAAATTTGATTAAAATTAGTTCAAGCATAATGTAAATTGTTATAGAATCCCACAGGTGACAGCTTATCAAGCTTCTTTCCCTTTACGGAAACTCGGTTAAAATCTTTAAATCTAAATTTTGCCGATTGTTTGCAAGATATTATTTGTAAACATTTAATTTTTGAAGTTGCCTCGGCTCTATGCGGCAGGTTGTCAGGCCTGAGGCAATGGATGCTATTCGCAATTCTAAATTACGAAAGAGCACAAAAAGGTGACCTTAGCATCAAACGCTGTTCGCTTTGTTTACGCGCCGTTGGTTCCAACATTTTTCGGACATTGAACTACGATTCGCAAGCAGAAAAGTTTAATTTGTTGGCTTAGATTCAAACTTGCCTTGGCCTTAGACCTCTAAACTTAAAAGACGGTTAGTTTGTGTTTCTCAATACATGGAGGAACAAGTTTACTGGTGAGTTCTGCTGTATGAAACACTGCCCCCATTATTTTCTATTAGTCAGTTGTTTGCCTAATTGGCGGGACAATGTGAAAGACTGTGAATCATGTTTTATTTATACTGGAACATCATTTTATTTTTACTAACATGTTTAATATTAGCCTGGCTATACCTTTGGATTAATGATTGAGAACCGGAAACACCGTTTGCTACCTCCTTCCACGACTGGAGTTCGATGATACTGGCGCAAAATACAAACAAATCACTTTACTAGGTATAGGAGGGAAGAAAAGTAGTTCATCCATTTACGTAAAGTAGGAAATATCGCGATTTTGAGTTTGATAATTTTCATTAGCTTTTTGTTTAATCAAAATACACTACAGTATTAACAATAAGTGTTTTTACTCACGAACTGAGTTATCCATGCGAACGTATTCATTATGCAGTGTATACTATACTGTGTACAGCACATTAGCGTACGATGTGGAGAATGAAGTTAAAATGAAAAATAATCATAATATGGATATTTAAACACATTTTTGAAAATGGTGGCCGTTCATTTCGATACAGGCTTCAGTTCTTTTGTGCCTATTATCGCACTATAGACTATTGCATCTAATTCCAATTACCAGTTTCGTCCTTCATACTTAGTAACTCATGTTGAAATAATTCTGTACCTACTCTATAAAAGAGTACCTTACGTACTGTAAATTCAGTCTTCACTTCTGCCCGACCCGTAAAGATAAAATTAGCCTACTCAGACATGCTATCTACTGTCCGTCCAAGTGGTTATGTCGCAGGAGGTTTGATTCCCGGTCGGGGCAAGTTACCTGGTAGAGGTTTTTTCCGGGGTTTTCCCTCAACCCAATTGAGCAAATGCTGGGTAACTTTCGGTGCTGGACTCATTTCACCGGCATTATCACCTTCATCTCATTCAGACGCTAAATAACCGAAGATGTTGATAAAGCGTCGTAAAATAACTTACTAAAAAATGTCGCAGGATCGTAGAAAGGGGGGAATCACGTGATAGTTAATTACTTAACGAGGCCCTTTTATTTAAGTTATTTCAGAAAAGAGCTAAGAAAGCCCGGCCACTAGTCTTTACAGTGGAGCGAGCTGAAGCAGGTGGGGGAAATCGGGATGCGACGTAGGCAAACGGACGACAGTACCTGTGCGAAAATATGATTCAATATCGGAAGTTTTCGTCACTGGAAAACGCGAACATATTTCTGAAACGTACTATAATCACTAACTCAGTACTGCGGCCTTGGTTCTGTGTGGAGGGCAGTTGGAACTTCGTTAGTAGAAGGGGCGGGAGTGAAGTACATTCAAAAACTCAGGTACAATAAAAGTTGAAATAAAAATAAAATGATGTCCCTGTAAAAATATTTCCCATGTGCCCGCCGAGTTAGCTCTGTGGTAGCGCGCCTGCCTCCAGACTAGCCGGCCCGGGTTCGATTCCCGACGGAGTCAGATATTTTCGTGTAAAATTTCTACCTCGGAACTGGGAGAGATGGCGGTGCACAACTTCTAATCACTAAATTGTGCACCAATATGCCTGGGTTAAGTCCCAAATCTCTCCGCAGTGCATATGAAGAGAAGACATATGTCTCTGTTGATAGTGAATCGTCCGTCGGATGGGGACGTTAAGCCTGGCGGCATCATGTGCACCATTACACTGAACAACAAATTTTTACTTTTTGTCTTGCTCCGAAATAAAAATAGGTGAATATTACTAATATGTGTGCCCTAAATCTGAATTTAAAATCCAAATTTTCCCGTCACGTACCATTTACCGGGAAAAATGAATTGAATTTTTTCATGACAAAACACATTTGTTTTTAATTTTTCACTGCTACTGATAAAATTACTACATGCTAGGGATTCAAAATTCCTCATAATACTTGAAAAATATGTACTGCTTACAAAAATGATGTTACATAGTTTAAAACACAACATCAATAAAAATATTTCATGCGTATTATGAGAAACATCTCGGAATTTCAACTTACATTTAAAATAATTTTCTGGATGACTTCTGTTTATAACTAGACCCGGGACTGTCCTTTACAAGGAACCAACAATAGTCTGCAAGCATCCTTTATATCGCCTTTCCATTTCAGATATTTCTTGATGAAATCTTTCCCCATGCTCGTCGCTTACCGCTCCAAAGTTAGGAGAAAATAAATCCAAATGACAATATAAAAAGTGTATTTTGAGAGACATATTACACTCCATTTTGTCATATGCACTTAACAACAAGTTCTATGTAGTTCTCTGCCCTAGAATTTCCCAGGAAATTTGAGCAAACGTCTTTGAAAGCGCGCCATGCCATTCTTTCTGTAACGGAAAGTTTTTCCTCAAACAAAGGGTCAGCCATAACTTTGTGTGAATTTGTGGACCGATAAAAATGCGGTCTTTTAATTTGCTTCACTCAAACTGATAAACGTTTCCTTTAAATACTGAAAACCATACCTTATTTGTTCAGTGCATAGACCTCACTTTGAACTGTTATGAAATTTACTTAATAGAAGGGACTAATATCTGTTTATTTATTAGAAGTACAAAAGAACATGTCAACAACCATAAGAAACGGGAAATAGATCATAAACTCATAAAATGCATTAGCTTTTGTTTTGGTTTACACCCCCAACCCGCGCCAGATATTTCCTGGGGGTGCGCTTATCAAAAAGTGAAATCATGGCACAGGGCATATCAAAAGTCCGGTAATACGTGCTGGAGTAAGAGACAGATGTTTCATGACGTGGCCACCAAGGTTACCCGATATGACAGCATGTGACTTTTTTCTATGTGGGTACCTAAAGGACCGTGTGTTTGTACCGCCTTTGCCACGTGATTTAGAGGAACTAAAAACCAGAATTCGAGAAGCTGCCGCCACGGTCACAGAGGATATGTTGAAAAGGGTATGGGAAGAGTTTGATTATCGTTTGGACATCTGCCGAGTCACTCGTGGTTCACACATTGAATCTCTGTAAGGTGTAAAACGAACTTTGAGAGTATGACTTTAAACTGACGTGTGATTGAAAGTGCTATCATTAGTAGTTTTTGTGCAATAAAATATTGAAAGTGTTACCGGACTTTTGATATGCCCTGTATATCTTAAAAACCTTTCGTGATACGAAGAAAAGAGATGCATTTTCGGATTCAGCGCACATCAAACCATAGAGACACATTGTTTTAAGTCGGAGCAAAATTCTTATTCTTCAGTGTTATTAGAATCAGCCTATGTCGTGCCAGCTACCAGATCATATCTCTTGAAGACAGAGAATGGATGTAAATAATTCTCGGAAAGGATCTGGAGCGCCCGTTGCGTAGGTGCAGTTTGGAAAGCAGAGCTATGGAATTTCTGACTGGAGGAGGAGGAATGACAAGGGCATCGAGATCTGTTGCCAGGCGCTTTGGAGAAATTACGGATTCAATTGAATGGCACCTTGCACTCCTGAAGGAAGTAACATGGCCCACAGTTAACGAGATCAATACACTGCACGCTTTCTTCGCCTGCACCCTCTGCTTGGGCCTTCCACTGTTGCTAAGAGACCAAAGGGACTAAGAAAACGTCTTTGAATCAGCAGAATAACTCACATTTTAGCACTGTTCCATGACCATTACGCAATTCAGTTATTAAAACAGAAATCCTGTATTATTTTACATTTTTTTCGGATCAAATTTCTACAAAAAAGACAAAACTAAAATTCTTTCAATCATTTATTATGATTCTACAATGCTGTCTTAAATTCACTGAGCATATTGGGAATTAAATCAATGGCTTTCCAAAAATACCCTCTGAAATGTTTAATATAAAAAAGCTTTTATCTCGGAAAGAAAACAAAAACGAGTAAAATTGGATTTAACATTTTTATTTGAAATATCTAAAAAAAAAAAACAACACCCTGAAATTAATGACATTACTTACTGCTCACCGTGTATACTGTTTTACAGGAAATTATGTGAAATGAAGGAATAATGGGACGAAATTGAGAGTGTTAATGGAATGAAATTTGTAGTGTTGAGAAAAATAGGATAACAATAAGAAATCTTAATTCTCCCATCTTGTCTTTCATAGGCTAAGTATGCCTATTACCAGGGGCGGACGCAGGATTTTTTTTCGGGGAGGGATTTGAGGAGATAGTAAAAATGGAGTAATGAGAAATAAGTTTATATACTCACAATTTGTTTCAGAGTCACAAACATTTACAAGTTGGCCTGAGTAGCGTAGTCGGTATAGCCTTCTGTGCTCGAAGTAGCGGGTTCTACCCCAACCCGGCTCGATGGCATTTTAAGTGTGTTTAAATGCGACAGGCCTCATATTAGTCGATTTACTGGCATCTAAAAGAAGTCCTGAGGGAAAAAATTCAGGCACACCGGCGACGCTGATATAACCTCGGCAATTGCGAGTGTTGTTAAATAAACCATAATTTTTTTTAATTTTTTAACATTTACAATGACTGCAATACAAAAACAATGACAAAATGACATTGACAGAAGAAGGCGACGAGGCTTCTTAGACATTTCATCCAGTATTTCATGAGCTTTTATTTCTAAATTTTTATGTATATACATCAAGGCCAGTCCATTTAATCTGTCTGCTCCCATCGTGCTCCTCAAGTAAGTCTTCAAATACTGCAAAGTTGAGAACGACCGTTCTGGTGTTGCTGTAGTTACAGGCAATGTGCAGAAAAGTTTCAGCACCTTGCGAGTGCAGGGAAAAATAATTTCATTGCACCTGTTCAAAGATAATATAAAATCAGTAGGTACTAGGTGAAGATTTTTCTGATCAAGGAAATTTCTTCTCCGCATCCTCAGTTCATTGAAGAAAGACTCTGGTGATGCATCAACATCATTGGGCCACTGATTTACTATAGCCTCAACAGCAGTTTCTAAATCTTCATCTGATGCTCGCACTATGTTTTTAGGCAGCAAAGTTTGTATGGACTTTAGGATTCCCTTATCATTTAAAAATCTGTCCTTGAGCTGACTAATGAAATAGTCTAAGAAGAGAAGGAAAATTAAAAGCCTAAAATACTCTTCATGACTCTCTGTCTTGAAGTAAGAACGCTGTGTTTGTCTTCCTGCAGTTCTTGGAATTTAACATTTTAGCAAAGAGAATTTACGTGGAAAACTCTCTAATTCCTATGTACATTCACGAATTAAAATTAATATTATTTTTGTTTCTTGTTTCGTATTTTTCTAAAAATTTCGGGAGAGGATATATCCCCCTAATCCCCCCTTGAATCCGCCCCTGCCTATTACTTCAGTCATTGCCAGAAATTTAATCTAAGTTTGCAGAACTGATGAATTGTATATGCTGTAAATTGAATAGTAGTCTGTATAGCTCAACTGATGAATTGTTTATGATTACAAGTTGAATTAATCTACTTACTGATTGATTTTTTTTATTGATTTATTTAAATTTAAATATACAGAATAAACAATATAATTACAAACAGGAGAAATAAAAATAAAATAATACAATCAATATAAAAAAGGAGATACAGTAGTATTAACAAAATTTGAGACCGAATGAGCAGCGCTCGTGTTCGGTCGCACTTCAGATATAATATTAATAGGCCTATAAGAGAATATAAAATAAAATAAAATAGGAATAAAATTAAAATTACAGTTACAGAAATTATATAATATAATATTAATATAAGAGAAATATAGAAAATAATAATAAAATAAATAAATAAATAAAATAAAATAAACAAATTGAACAATTTTGTATAGCTTAACGAAAGTATGCTTGTAATTTGAATTAATTTGTTTACTTTGTATTGTATATGTTTGTATAGTTTGGCTGATGAATTGTATATGCTTTAAATTGAATAGTAATCTATATAGCTTAACTGATGAATTGTTTATGCTTGTAATTTGAAGTAATTTGCATTATATGTATTATCAATTTCTGTATATCTCAACTGTTTGAATTGTTTATGCTTTTAAACTGAACTAACTTACTTCCTATGTATTATATTTATAGCTCAACTGATGAACAATCGTTTGGGTTTGTAAATTTAATAATCTGATTAGCTATGTACTGTATATTTTTTATCAGAGCCACCAATGTAGCTCAGTGGGCAGACTCGCTGGCCTGCTGATCCGGAGCTGCGCTCGGGCTTGGGTTGGATCCCCCGTTTGGTCTGACTGATTGATTTCTTCCGAGGTTTTCCCCAGCCATGGGACTGATGCCGGGTGGTCTATGGCGAGACCTCGGCCTCACTTCACTTCATCCCCGTTTGATCTGATTACCTGGTTGGGTTTTTTCCGAGGTTTTCCCCACCCATAAGGCAAATGTCAGGTAATCTGTTGGCGAATTCTCGGCCTCACCTCATCTCACTACATCTCGCTAAAAAATTATAAAAAAAATTGAAATTGTAAAAAAAATTGTAAAAATTGTAATTGTAATCTTGTAAAATTTTGACCTGTTGCACAAAAAGGGTAAAATGTTCATCTCCCCTCTTGCTTAAAAAGTCCCTTGTGCAGACGCTTGTATTTCCCCATTTTGACTATGCAAACATTTTACTGACTGACCTTTCCAGCGACAACAAAACGAAACTTCAACGTGCTCATAATTTGTGTGTACGTTTTGTAAGCAATGTTCGTAAATATGATCATATTACCCCATCCCTGGAAACAATAGATTGGCTTAAACTAGATAAGAAAAGAAATTTACATTCACTTCTCTTTCTCTTCGAAATCTTGAACTCTTCTATTCCTTCGTACCTGTCGTCTCGCTTCACTTACCTTTCTTCCCACCATAATCTGAACACACGTTCTCGTCATGAAACAACACTAACAATGCCATCCCATCGCATCTCCTCATACTCATCCTCTTTCACAATAGCCCTGCCAAGACTCTGGAATTCGCTATCTGCTAGCATCACGGACTGTCGAAATAAAATTGAATTCAAACGCAAACTTACTAGGCACTTGGTCAGTAATTGATTTCTTGTAAATAATTTCCTTAATCTATCACAAAATATTTCAATATCCAGTAATTTCATCACTATACAATTCTGTTATTCTAGGTTTAATTTGTAATTCAGTAAATTTAAAATATTATTTGTTTTTCTATGATAAATTATCTAGCTTTAATTAGTCAGGTAATCTTTTCGTACTTTGATTTTTATTGTAATTGTAATTGTAAATTTAATACTAATTGTAATTTTATTCTTCATATTATAGTTGAAATCTCCTGGTACAGGGGCAGAGAAAGCCTGACGGCCTTATCTCTACCAGGTTAAATAAATAAATACTAATACTACTAAATACTACTAATTTTAAAGCTTCATTCCTAATGTAAGATCTATGGACTACAATAAATGAAATGAAAAAAATAAATAAATGAAAAGTCCGCGAACATGAACTACCAGAGGGTCATCTGGCGTACCAGGCCGAACAATAACGTGAAGCAGGGTAATAAATAACTTCATGGTTGCTGTTGCGAAACAAGAAAAGCTAATTGTAACTGAAACGTGCAAAATATAAAGGACACGCAAAATACACCTTTGATGTGGCGGCGAACTCACCAAATGCCATCATCATTACAACCAGAGGCAGGAAGAGTGGAGGGGACAAAAGGCAGAAGGCGCACACGTACAGGTCATTGGCCCGACAACATGAACATGAACTTTCTGTGACTTCTCCATAGTCCTACCTTACTGTGACCACATGGCACTGTCCTCAACGGAGGCTCTTGACCCTTCCGAGTTCCTAACACCTGACCTCCCTCCTCGCCTCATGTTATATTTGTTGTTAAAATTTTTTTTTTAAACTGTAAGTGGCCATACAATGCTTTTACATTTTCGAATGTATTTTACCCTTTAGTTATGGCAGCAACAACCTACATTCTCTACTTTTGGGGATCGTTGGACCTTGAAACATCCCCCTATCCTCACATACCTGCAGTGAATGAAGGATTTTTTTTATACAATTGCAGACACGACCTCGAAAAACAACCCCCGAAGAGATTCACTTTCAATAATATCCCCTCTACTGTAGTCTAAGATTTCTTACAGGCTTGACCTTGGACAGAAAGGAAAAGGGACGGAGTGGGAAGGTTTTATAACCTTCCATTTTTATAACCTAAGAAAGGCGTGTAAACTAAAATGGGTTAGCGAACAATTTTACAGCATTTTAAATTACTGATAGAGACGCCCTAGCTGCAAACATCGCACACGTGATAACTTGCTTTTCCTTTCGAAGATCGTAATAACAGAGAAGCAGAAGCGTCTGCTTTTCAGACTTCTACAAATTTATAATTACCTGCTGCACATTCAAAAGCTATCATAAATCACACCCAGTAACGTAGCATCACCCCTTTTTTATCAATAAACTAACCCGGCTCCAGGCTAAATCAAAATCGAAAGCTTCCATCTCCCTTACATCACACTGCTATTGCGTTCAGACTTATAAATCTTATAATCATTAAAAAAAATCACACCAGCGAATAGAGATTACAAAGAAAGGACACTGAGCGAATTTTCCTGTGTTTTGTTTCTCTGTGCACCGGCGTTTAGTTCCACTTTCAAGCGCTAGAGGTTAGTGTAATCGAGCATACGCTAAGATAATAATTGAGTATAGAGTTCAGACACAGGATCCAAACATCGCCTACCTTATTGCATAATCCAGTAACGCTTTGCTTCAAATAAATTCAAGTTAACAGCTTTTCCTTATTTCTCAGTGACAAACTAGTTGTAATAATATTTTTTTTTATATTTTATATATAATAAATTATATTATAAAATAATATAATACATTATAAAATTATGTATCAAATTCGTTTAATATTTGTATATAATATAATATAGGTATATGGTTTCACTTCTCATAAGAGTTTTGTTTTTCCATTTTCAGCGCTATCAAATCATTACATATTTTAATTGTTGTTGGGGTAAACGTCTCAACTCTTATTATAAAGGAACTCTAGTGTCTAGACATTGCAGTTAATGACGGATTTATTATTTTATGGATCCAATTTATTTTATTTGAGTACATAATGTACCTAGATGTATTAATTATATGTGTTATATTTTCGCTGTGTCGACTGCTAGCTGGTGTGATGTCAGCGCCAACTCTAGGGAGAAAGCAGAATCTCACGCTTTAGCTGGCTTGAAGGTCATTGAAATCAGTCCGGCTACATCAAAGGTACCGACGCGAAGTGTCCATACTTAGTTACCTATACGATGATCACACCGTATGTTTCTCTGGGTATTGTACATAGGGTTTAACATTGCCATAAAAAACCTACGTATAAAAACAATGTAAACCGAGCGGGTTGGCTCAGACGGTAGCGTGTGGGAATCACATTCGGGAGGTCCCGGGTTCAAACCTCGTTGCCGGCCAATCTGACTAGGGTTTTCATGGTTTCCCTCAGTTACAAAGGCAAATGCCGGATTGGAAATTTACATACCATGATTCATCAACGCCTCAATCACCGATAACACAAATATGAATCAAAATCGAAAATCAGTTACGTGAACACAAGCCATCGACAACACGCAATAGAAACAAGAACTCAACAATAGTAGTCACGGCCTACTGGTATAGCCACAGATTCTAAACACGCGATATGACCACAGATGTTAAAGCGTGTATAGATAAATTTAACAAAAAAACATGAAGTAATAACAATCAGTGGGCTATGTTTAGAAATTAGTAGTCTTTGAAAATTTGTGAAACAAGAGAACATCAGGCTTTGACTTAGAAACCAAAAATTATGTTCTCTTGCTTTTCAAACTGCCACAGCCTTCTAAACATGACCAACTGATTACGATATTTCTTCGTTGTTTTTATACAAAGAAATAAAAACTATTTCCTGTTATTGTTATTAGTATTGTTATTATTATTATTATTATTATTATTATTATTATTATTATTATTATTATAAAGCCCTTTAAGCTATGAAAGCCCTTGGCTGAATCCTGTTCTGACAAACAATTTTCCAATTTTAAGTCCTGGTCCTCCAAGTTGGGGGTTGTGCTTCGGTCTAACAATCTGATCATGACATCCTCTTAAGAGAAGTAACCTTGTTTCGAATTTGAATTACAATACAGTATAACGTATTTACTATACCCAGAAAAGCACACGGTATATTGTACAGTAATATCTCTCAGAGGACGAACCGTGATATCTACACAACGGTTAGGATTTAACAATGCATGGAAGCCAGTGGCGTATGCAGAATTTTGTCAAGGAGGGGCCATTACTAAAATTGTTTACAATTTACATGATCGGTGTTTTAAATATTGTGTATATTATTACAATATTATGTTACGGTATATTTATTGAAATACATCACAAGTGATACCAAGAAGGCACCACTTATGAGGCAACTAGGCCAGGAGGTAATGAGGTGGGGTGGCCAGTTCCTTTCCCCCTCCAATGCATACATCGCCAACTACAGTCCCGTCGCTCTAATTTCCGGCAGCCAATCGCGTTGGAGGTCGGCTACATTTAAATGTGTGCGTCTTGTGATTCGCTGAGGAAGACATTATTCATTTCTTAAGGCTCGATAAATACTTAATATAATCGTCCGCCATTTTGGCTCTTTCGTTGGCGTTCGCAGAAAGTACACGAAGACGTTATTTGCCGCTAAATTATTTGCTGAATTACAGTGCGTTTGATTTATTATCATAGGAGCTACGACATGATAATGTTTAACGGTGTGGCAAATAGATTCCTCGTATGGTAGCTCGGCAACGAAAGAACAAAAATGGCGAACGATACTACCTACCTAGACTTTATAGAGCCTTTACTTCCTAAGACGTAAGCAAAGAGGAGGAGTCACGCCGGGAATAACAGCGTCGCGACTATAGCTGCATAGATGCATACAAAGAATTTTACTTCCTCTGACACATATCGTCAAGTGAGATGTACTGCCTGATAATAGATGTATACCTTATTTTATTTCAAGGAGTGCAGTTCGGTGGCTCCTTTGAACACCCACTTACAGATTTATGACTTCCTACACAAACAACTCTGACAATACCATCCTGTCCCCTCGTCCCAACATTGCACAGTTGTCACAATCCTGGTGACCTTCGAAATTATGCAGTGAAACTGACGGGATTCTTGAAATTCGGAAAAGATGCGGCAACTCTGCCTCCACGTGGATTTGACGGGCACCTGTCAATTCTTCTGAACGAGGGTTATGATTGGTTACTGACAGGAGAAGACAAGATTTCCGTCACAGTAAGGAAGACATTTATTTATGACAACCAATTAGTAGGGGGCAGTAGAAGGTCTGTCGGCAAAGTCCTTTCTATGAAACTGCACTCCATGAAAAAAAATAAAGTATACTGTCGGTGACTCAGGAGAAGACGAGAGCGGACTGAGGAGGAAGGGATGTGAACAGATAACTTACGACAACACGTGGAATGTTTGTACTGCAGTAAGCGGAAACATTAGCTCTCCTTCTGTTCAACTTAGCTTTAATTTCCATACGCATTGATACTCATGTTTCCTGCACGAGTAATAACCTGGCTACTGGGATGCTTATCTGAGCGATGTTTACAATAATCAACAGCGATAGTCAAGAAAGTCACATTCTTTCCGCTTTTAGTACGTATCAGCCTAGATCATATATGTAACAGATAACTCCTCGCTACGTTAAAATCGGCAGCACTTTGAAGAAAACAACCGCCAGGATCGCCACCCGTCCACCGTAAACGAACACAAGATGGCAGCACAGTCGCTAATACAATTCAAATGGGAATTATGACATGACTCCTTATGTAACAACTAGATGGCAGCGTAGTAAACCTGACAAAAGTTGTTAACCTCAAAGCCTATAAGTTTTTATTTTATTAGGTTATTTTACGACGCTTTATCAACATCTACGGTTATTTAGCGTCTGAATGAGATGAAGGTGATAATGCCGGTGAAATGAGTCCGGGGTCCAAGACCGAAAGTTACCCAGCATTTGCTCATATTGGGTTGAGGGAAAACCCCGGAAAAAACCTCAACCAGGTAACTTGCCCCGACCGGGAATCGAACCCGGGCCACCTGGTTTCGCAGCCAGACGCGCTGACCGTTACTCCACAGGTGTGGACCAAAGCCTATAAGCCCGACATATCTGTTACATATATGATCTAGGGTATCAGCCAGAACCTCAGTCAGAGGATATTTCAGTATTGTGAACCCTTAAAACTATGGAACTGGAAATTTCAGTATAGTGTCCCCTTAATGTCCCCTCCGACGCTCGAATCATTATCAGCAGTGTCATGTGCCTTCTCTTCATATGCACTGCGGAGAGATTTAGGATTTAACCCAGGGATATTGGTGCACAATCTAATGATTAGAAGTTGTGCACAGCCACTTCTCCTAGTCCCGAGGTAGAAATTTTACACGAAAATGTCTGACCTCGCCGGGAAACGAACTCGGGCCGGGTAGTCTGGAGCAGAGGACTACCACAGAGCGGACGAAACTATGAATGTTTAAAATTCAATTCAGGGTAGTAAGAAGTGCATCGAGATGTTAAAAAATTACACAGATGTTATGTTGTATACTTGACTTCTGTGAAGACTAGAAACGTGTTTCCTCGAATGTCAATGCCCTCCACAATTTTATCTAAACAAATGCTGAGGCTATTCCAGATCTCCTGCCGAGAGGAAATGATGATGAAGGTAGATTGCCTTAAGGAATTACATTACACGGTCTTGCAGAGCAATGACATGATTTTCATTCCAAATTAAGTGTTCGGCTCACGAGAAATTGGCAAGGGAATGCGTGTCTAGAAGTCTTAAAATTGAGATCTATTGTGTACCTCAAGACTTGAGGATATTCAGAGACTGCTGGGAGGTCTGGCAATGAACGGGAGGAGAGGAAAGGAAAAGAAATAAACGAAGAGAAAGAAACAAACAATGAGATAGGGGAGAAATACAAATAAGCGAAAAGAAATGAAAAGGGAAAAAGTGGTGATGCAAAAAATATACATTTCCAACATCACTAAGGATGAAAAAATTATTCAGCCATGCCCCCTGCCTGTCTGCCCGTCCGTCTGTCTGTGTAAATAGATTTCTTCTCAACTATTACACTGATTTTCTTCTTCATATCCAGTACCTCCATTTAGGAATCAATTTATCCGGTAAGGATGCACGTTAAATACAGACGTGGACAAATTATTAGCAAAATTGAAGATTTTTATTATATATTTTTACAAAATATGATTCTTCAATTTAGACTACAGTTAACATTTTTGTGTATTTCCAAATTATTAGCAAAATTGAAGATTTGTATTGTATATTTTTAGAAAATTTGACTCTTCAATTTGGACTACATTTGATATTTTTGCATATTTACAAATCATTAGAAAAACTGAAGGTTTTTATTATATATTTTTACAAAATTCGATTCTTCAATTTGGAATAAAGTTGACATTTTGGATATTTCCAAATTATTAGCAAAACTGAAGATTTTTATTTTACAGTTTTACAAAATTTGACTCTTCAATTTAGACTATAGTTGACATTTTTGCTAATTTACAAATTATTAACAAAATTGAAGATTTTTATTATATATTTTTACAAAATTAAGCTCTTCAATTTAAACTACAGTTTAAATTTTGCATATTTCTGTCTACTGTAATGATAGAAATATGCAAAATTGTCAATTGTAGTCTAAACTGAAAAGTCAAATTTTGTAAACAAAATTATCATAAAAATCGTCAATTTTGTTAATAATTTGTCCACGTCTGTATATTAATGTCTAATAACAAGTTGATATGCCTGAAAATATTCAATATTTTAATGGAGCCTTAAGAACCATCAACCAGGTTTTCACAACCACGAAAACCCAAAAACATACCAGGTTAGAAGCATATAAAGTTCTAGCAAGACCTGTCCTCATGTATGATAGTGAGGCCTGGACTGTCCGAAACTCAGATGTTCAACGCCTAACAACTGCGGAAATGAGATTTCTAAGGAGGACTGCCGGCTACAGCTTGCTTGACCACAAAAGGAATGAACTAATTACAAAAGAATTGAAAATTACACCTATTTATGAACATCTCAACCACTATAGACAAAAATGGCTTAACCATGTCAATAGAATGGACCGTTCCAGATTCCCAAGACAAAATTCTCCGCTATATACCACATGGAAGACGATCTTTGGGACGCCCCCTAAAGAGATGGACGAAGACCGTAACAGGCCACTAGGCCTAATACCTGCAAGGACGATGATGATATGCCTTTCTGTTTAACAGCTACTTGGAGGATTAGTAAAGAAATTTTTTCAGAATATGAGAGGAGTGTATAAGATTTGAAACGGTGAGATCAATAACCATTCAAGTCCATTTACAGAAGTTTCGAGAAAAATGCCTAATTATTATTTTCTGCACATAATATTTCTGGTTGTTTTAGAGATGAGGACAAAGTAGTATACCAACTTTCAAAGTCGTAACACTTGCGGAAATATCCAAAATTTAATTTCAAATTTGCAAAAAATGAATGACCAGAAGTGGTCTTGAATGGTTATTGATCTCACCGCTTCAATTGCTGATGATATGGCGTTACTAGCAGAAGAGGAGATGATACTAAGAGATATGCTACTGGAGCTAAATGACAGCTGTGAGCAGTATGGATGAAGATAAATGCAAATAAGATGAAGATCATGGTCATAGGAAGAAAAATACAGAAGGTAAACTTGCGAATTCTAAGTGAGGCAGTAGAGCAAGTGGACAGCTTCAAATATTTGGGGTGTAGTATAAGCAGTAACATGAGCTGCTGTCAGACCAAAGGAAGCTTTTAATAGAAAAAGGAACATCTTCTGCGGAATTCTAAAAAAAAAAAAGAACTAAGGAAGATACTACTGAAGTGTTTTGTATGGATGTGGCATTGCATGGGGTAGAAACATGGACATTACAACGGAGTGAAGAGAAGCGAATAGAAGCATTTGAATTGTGGATATGGAGAAGAATTGAAGAGATTTAAGTGCATTTTAAAACCTAAGTTGTGTGTAAAATAAATACTCAACTCAAATCCTTATCAGCAATAAAATAGTTCTCAATGCGAGAAAGGAACAGAAGTTTTGTAAAACAAATGAAATACATAGGCCTGCTCATATTTGTAGTTATAGTAATGGGACTGATTATCTTACATGTATTAATATGTCATGCAGGGCGAGAGGAATATTTCCAGATAATTAATTGCTCCATATGGAAAAATAATGGTAATGAAGTGAAAAACTGACTCGAAAAGAAGAATAAGAAGCTGTTTTCTTCTGCATGGGTGCGAGTGTGTGATGTTCGTGCTTCAGCCCGAATGAGAAGATGTCTAGAGAGAGCTTAATAAAACTTTATGGGGCACAATAATACGTATAACAGACACACAGATACGCGTACAGATAGCCGGGTATTTGCATTTCTTTATTTCTCTCAATCAACCTGATAAATAAATGATGACCATAGCTTTGTGTGGTGCAATGCACCCGGACCAAAATTCAAGGCCATTCAAAATGAATCATCGAAAAAAGAATTGAGTGCATATAGGCCAATTCCTGTCTGATGCTTTTCCAATTCAATGCGGGCTAAAGCAAGGAGATGCACTATCACATTTACTTTTTAACTTCGCTCTAGAATATGCCATTAGGAAAGTTCAGGATAACAGAGAGGGTTTGGAATTGAACGGGTTACATCAGTCTCTTGTCTATGCGGATGACGTGAATATGTTAGGAGAAAATCCACAAACGATTAGGGAAAACGCGGAAATTTTACTTGAAGCAAGTAAAGCGATAGGTTTGGAAGTAAATCCCGCAAAAGACAAAGTACCGGTATATGATTATGTCTCGTGACCAGAATATTGTACGATATGGAAACATAGAAATTAGAGATTTATCCTTAGAAGAGGTTGAAAAATTCAAATATCTTGGAGCAACAGTAATAAATATAAATGACACTTGGGAGGAAATTAAACGCAGAATAAGTATGGGAAATGCCTGTTATTATTCGATTTGGAAGGTTTTGTCATCTAGTCTGCTGTGAAAAAATCTGAAAGTTAGAATTTATAAAACAGTTATATTACCGGTTATTCTGTATGGTTGTGAAACTTGGACTGTCACTTTGAGAGGAACAGAGATTAAGGGTGTTTGAGAATAAGGTGCTTCGGAAAATATTTGGTTCCAAGAGGGATGAAGTTACAGGAGAATGGAGAAAGTTACACAACACAGAACTGCACTCATTGTATTCATCACCTGACATAATTAGGAACATTAAATCCAGACGTTTGAGATGGGCAGGGTGTGTAGCACGTAAGGGCGAATCCAGAAATTGCATATAGAGTGTTAGTTGGGAGGCCGGAGGGAAAAAATCTTTGAGGAGGCCGAGACGTAGATGGGAAGATAATATTAAAATTGATTTGAGGGAGGTGGGATATGATGATAGAGACTGGATTAATCTTGCTCAGGATAGGGACCGATGGCGAGCTTATGTGAGGGCGGCAATGAACCTCCGGGCTCCTTAAAAGCCAGTAAGTAAGTAAGTAAGTAAGTAAGTAAGTAAGTAAGTAAGTAAGTAAGTAAGTAAGTAAGTATTATTATTATTATTATTATTATTATTATTATATATTTTTATGCATGTATGTATTCATCATATTCATCTTCTTTCACTGTGGCTGTTCCTCGACTTTGGAATTCCCTACCGAGTAATGTCAGGGACTGTCAGACATCAAACCAATTTAAGAATAGCCTAACGAGATATTTTTCTAACAATTCTTGTTAACAATAATAGCTGTTTCAGGTTTCTCAATGTTTAATGGTTATATATATATATATATATATATATATATATATATATATATAACAGATAAATATCTAAATTATCTCATTATTATTATTATTATTATTATTATTATTATTATTATTATTATTATTATTATTATTATTATTATTACTGTTATTACTACTATTACTATTATTATTATTACTATTACTATTACTATTATTATTTTTATTATTATTATTATTATTATTATTATTATTATTATTATTATTATTATTATTATTATTATTATTATGTAGACTGCGTATGTAAGTATGTATGTACGTATGTATTTATTTACTTGCGCTTTGAGAGAATTCCACTATAAGATTTAGCGCCTTTACCCCTGCGTGTTTCAGGTCCCACTGACCTGGTTGTATTGTGTTTCATGAGACTACTTACTACCTACCAGAGGGTTTGTAGAGGGTAAATGTAATTCAAGCAAAATAGAGGCAGTCTACTTAAAGGAAAAGAAAACTGTGATAGAAAAACTTGGTCGTACCATAGTGGGGAAAACGGAATGGACTGGAAATCCTTTCATGAGAAAAGAATTGTCAGAGACACAAGAAATAACCGGAAGAACCCTATGAAATGGACATTTATAGTATTAAGAATGGATGATACAATATTGCAGAAGAAAGCCTACTATTATAATTATATGGGGGGAAAAAGAAAGTAGTGGAAAAACATAGCAAAAACGGTGAGGGCAGTTTCAGCGTCCAGTTTCTGATTAACATGGTCCAACTTTGACTGTACATACGGTGATAATGATATAATGATTGTAGTGATTAATTTCATTTCATTACATTTAAAATACAGTCCCGAAGTGTGATAAAACAATAATATATACCTACATAATCAAAATATACAAATAAATATGCACAGTTAATAATACGATAAATTGCAATAATGTTGTAAAATGGAGTGTAAAGGCTTGAATGAGAGATACATTTGATAAGCTCAGACCTATTTTTAGAAAATAATTCGAGAGGCATTATGTTTGGAAACTTAATAGCCATAGTTTCATAATTATTTTTGGTTTTAGTCATTCTAGAAAGTGGAATATTGAAACAGTGCTGTTGTCTTGTGTTATATAGAGATGACTGTTTCTTCTGGTAGATTAATTGTTAAAGTTATCTTTTATGAATAATAATAATAAGTCCTGTAAGTATTAAAAAGTTCATATTAAAAAACCTGATAAGTCCAAAATTATCGATTTTCTGTTTCCGATTTTATTTAGTAGCTCAGGTAGCATAGTTTTATATGGTTTAATCACAGTCTAGTATAATGGTAACACAAGGAAATAAAATAATGCAGGTCTTGAAACTTCTAATTTGCTCTCCTTATAAAAACAGTAAAATGTGACAATTTTTTTTCTCCTAGAATCTATTCCACAAAAGTATAATGTTGTACATTATAAATTACTGATGAAAGATGTTGTAAAGTATGGAGTTGTATCTTTCTGCTCCACGAAAGAATTAAAGGTGTGTTGTACATTTCAATTAATCGCTACTAGTGACGTCATATTAATACACATACTACGTCATAACATGAAGCAGTTGGTTATCTTCGTATTTCATTCTTAGAATTAGGTTATGTTTGTATCTTTAATCGTAATGTATTTTAAGGTAGGTTATATAGCAAAGATTCGTAGATTCTACGAATTTCGTAACCCTGCAATGTTATTTATTTTAGTTTATTCCTTTAATAATGAAACATTCACTTCCTTATTATTATCATGTTCTTCCGCTATCCCCGCATAATGCTCCTTGATAGTTTCTCATATTAATCAACAGATGTCACTAATAACGATCTTCACCCAAAACTTAATTGTTGCGAAATTACAAACACTGCAAAATTATTGAATTGGTATCAAAAGAGATTAAATTATTTCCTTTGAAGAAAATAGAAGCAAGAAAAGATATTCTATAGCACATAATTATCAATACATATCTTAATATTATGAAATAAATATATATTTAAATTGTATTAGTACATCTATGTATCATTGGTAGAGAAGACTTGACAATTCATTAATAAGTTACAATACTAGTGAATATAGGATGTGGAGTGAGTACGAAATTATTATTAATTTTTATTTTTTTGCGCATCATTTTTACATAAATAACAACAAACAAAGACTAACATGCTACATAACATTATTTTAAGAAATACAGGAAACAAGCATGAATAATATTCACCATTCTTAATGATCTTGGAATAGAAAAAAAACACATATGGGATAGAAATTACGTACAAATGTGAGTGTAATAAGCAATAAGCAAAGCATCTACGATTAATCATTTCAAAACAACGTGAATATAGCGTGAATTGTGTAGGAAAATAATTTCTTATATGCAACATGCCTCATTGTGCCTCATTGTTAACTTATGAAAACAAATGAAAATTAACATGGCACAAACAATATATTTTGAAGAAAGATAGGAGACTTAAGTAATATTCATCGCTCGTAATCATCTCTGGATGGAAAATAACAATGAAATATGTATAAAATATAAATTATATACATGTGAGCATATAAAAACAGTAAGTAGAATCATATTTGATTAATAAGCTTAAATTACACCAGGTTTAGTATAAGAGTGGCCTATATCTAACGATGTCTCCCAGCAAATTACCTAATTTAAAAACAAAAAAATCGTGCTACAAATTGAACTTGTGTATTTTCTCTGAAACCTTCCAAATATTTGTAGGCATTCTTTTACATTAGATTGCCGAAAATTGGTTTATAGCGCAACATTGGCAGTGATAAAACTCTGAAATAATCGTTCAGTGGCCGGTAGATACTCTACATTGACCTTTACTTGTAATGTACAGCGTCATATTTTTGTGGCCGGTAGATACTCTACATTGACCTTTACTTGTAATGTACAGCGTCATATTTTTGTGGCCGGTAGATACTCTACATTGATCTTTACTTGTAATGTAGTAGTAGTAGTATTTATTTAGTAGTATTTATTTATTTAACCTGGTAGAGATAAGGCCGTCAGGCCTTCTCTGCCCCTCTACCAGGAGATTCCAACTACAATATCAACAATAAAATTACAATTAGTATTAAATTTACAATTACAATTACAAATAATATTACAGTTAGTATTAAATTTACAATTACAATAAAATCAAAGTACGAAAAGATTACCTGAATAATTAAAGCTAGATAATTTATCATAGAGAAACAAAGAATATTTTATATTTACTGAATTACAAATTAAATCTAGAATAACAAAATTGTATAGTGATGAAATTACTGAATATTGAAATATTTTGTGATAGATTAAAGAAACTATTTACAAGTAATCAATTACTGACCAAGTGCCTAGTAAGTTTTCGTTTGAATTCAATTTTATTTCGACAGTCCCTGTAAAGCGTCATATTTTTGTGGCCGGTAGATACTCTACACTGACCTTTACTTGTAATGTACAGCGTCATATTTTTGTGGCCGGTAGATACTCTACATTGACCTTTACTTGTAATGTACAGCGTCATATTTTTGTGGCCGGTAGGTACTCTACATTGACCTTTACTTGTAATGTGCAGCGTCATATTTTTGTGGCCGGTAGATACTCTACATTGACCTTTACTTGTAATGTACAGCGTCATATTTTTGTGGCCGGTAGATACTCTACATTGACCTTTACTTGTAATGTACAGCGTCATATTTTTGTGGTCGGTAGATACTCTACAGTGACCTTTACTTGTAATGTACAGCGTCATATTTTTGTGGAATAGGCTCCGGACTCTTCAATTGTTATAAAGTAAAAAGGATATTCGGATATTATATAATGATTAAATTGCAGTAATAGCTTTCAGAAATCTTACACGTTTTTCTGTACAGCCAACACCAAACCCGCTGACTGGTGTGATGTCAGATGTCTAGTTACTACCAGATCGTGTTTTGATTGAAAATAATTCAGAGAAATCACCTGAAGAAAACCACGCAAGCAGAAGCTTATTAAAATGTATATGATCCTCTGGTACAGGCAGGCAGGCAGGCAGGCACGCACGGACATCTGACATGCAGTGTGAGTGCCCTAGTGCCGGGAGTTGTCTAATACATATTTATGGGCTTGGAAATCTGGGCTATAATATTCGCTATCAACGCAGAGGTAAACAAGGCGGAAACGATGGGGGGAGGCGAGGACAATTACCTTCCAATTCGTAGAATAGCCTTAAAATTTCTTACAAAACCCAGAGGCCATTAAACAGTAAAGCCGCGTGTGGAGCCCTTGAACTTGGATTGAATGCATCGGAGATTCTTCCGTGCGGCTATGCAGAATTGCTGTCAGACTACGCACGAAAGGCAGGGTTGTTCTAAATGACTAACCCAAAACAAACTCCAATAACTACACAACGAAAAGAAAGTATGGTGCATGCATGCATACATACATACATACATACATACATACATACATACATACATACATACATACATACATACATACATACATACATACATACATACATACATACATACATACATCGCTTTAAGATAATGGACGATCCAATATGCCCTTGTAAACGGAGTCCACAAACTGTGGATCACCTGCTCTGGGAATGTGAGTTACTAAATAAACAAAGACTAAGCCTCAAGAAAAGTGTGATTAACGCCGGCGGACACTGGCCGATGAGCAATTGTGACTTAGTGAATAAATACACAAAACCATTCATAAAGTTCACAAAAACTATTAATTTTGACATATTGTAAATAGTAAATTCAAGGAAAATAGGTTAATTTGTTAAACAGTATTCTTCTAGAGATATTTTTAAAAGTTTTAACAATAGTATACATTTTTTTTTAATTTGTAAACAGAAAAACAGAATAGGCTCCAAAATAGTGTTGTAAATGTATTTAAAAGATTCAACAATGTTGATACGTTGTAAATAGTAAATTGAAGGAAATAGATTAATTTTATAAATAGTATACTTCTAAACATAGATTGTAAAAGAATTAACAATAGTATTCGTTGTTTTTTTTTAATTTGTAAATAGAAAAACAGAATAGGCTCTAAAATAGTGATGTAGAATGTATTTAAAAGATTCAACAGTACCATACAGTACATGTTGACACGTTGTAAATAGTAAATTTAAGGAATATAGGTTAATTTATTAAATAGCATTCTTCTAAACATAGTTTTTAAAAGTATTAGCAATAGTATAGTTTTTTTTTTAATTTGTAAACAGAAGAGGCTCTAAAATAGTGTTGTATAAAGTATTTAAAAGATCCAACAGTAGCATAGATGTTAACACGTTGTAAATAGTACATTTAGGGAAAGTAGGTTAATTTGTTAAATAGTATATTTCTAAACATAGTTTTTAAAATGATTAGCAATAGTATTGATTTTTTTTATCTGTAAATAGAAAAGGAATAGGTACTAAAATAGTGTTGTACAAAGTATTTAACAGCTTCAACAGTAGCATAGGTGTTAACATGTTGTAAATAGTATATTTAGGGAAAGTAGAATAGGCTAGCAATAATGTGTATACATTGTATTCGGAAGAGTTAGCAATATTGTAATGTGTAGTCTATTAGCATGTAGTATTGCATTTTTGTAATGGAACATGTTGGTAAACAAGGTTTAAAAAAAAACATACATACATACATTCATACATACCGGGGTTCCCAATCGGTGTGTTGCGGAATTTTGGAACTGAAAAATAAATTTTATGCCATCCGGAAATTCTCTTTACAACGCTTTAAGCTGGATAGTTTAAAAAAATATAAATATACGTTAATTACGTTACGTATATGTCTGAACATGGAATAATAAAAAATTAGTAGAGTGAGACACTTGTCATTTATTAACCGGAACGCAAAATTTATAACACAACAGAGAACAGAATGTACATGCGAGTAGTTACAGCTTTAAAGACACTTGCAACTATCGCCACTATTACCACAACCATTACCAACACTATCAGCATTAGGATTAGGCCCTATCATCATGTCTAATATTTGGTCACTGACATGTCGATTTGCGAGTTAAATCGTTCGAGAGTTGGAATTCGAATGCTTTTACAAGTTACAATTCTCGCTACCAAGGTCAAGACACAGTCAGACAAAAGAAGTGAACATTTGCATTTGAAGAAAGCAAAAGTTTTAGTGGAGAGGAAATAGGACCTTGACCTATTTCTTTTGGGGCTCATACGGACATTTCACTCAGTGCATTACAGTAGATAAAACACAAAATAATCACAGAAAGATTGAATAGTCTCTGAGATGTAGAGTATTGTCTACTTTTGTTGGTTATGCTTAAATATAGATGATACTTGTATAATACAAATGTGTGTAATAATAGTAATACGCGTTACAAAAGCGGTATGTTGAAGTTTGAAAAAGCGAAACGTAGTTGAGCTTTTTTAATTTCCGAGAATTGAAAGAAAACATATCGCTCGTGTATCGTACATTATTTTCTGCGAAGATCGTTTATTACATACCTGAAAGAGGAATTTCTAATTAGTTTCAATGAAATCTCCATCTTGGTTTCTGTTCAATGACGGCAAATGTGCAAAACAAAAATATCTATCTTCAACATTGTTGCTTTAAAATGTTTTCTGTGTTTACTATACTCCAGCAGGCCGTGATATACGTCTGTCTTTTTTTCCCCCCCAGTCTATGATGAGTCTGGAATCTTGTTGATTTTTTCACGGCTTCCTTAATGTTACTTGAATCACGAATGCAGTAACTTTAGTGGAGTTGTAGAGTTTACTTAATTTTTGCAAATATTTAAAAACAATAATTAACAGTGCAATTTAGGTGAAATTGCAGTGGTAAGTTTCCAATTTATAATTATTACTATATTGAAAATCTCTAAAAATAATATGTTAAAAGCCTAAAGCAGTAAAATCAATATGTCACTTAAGCGGTAAGAAGAGGGAAACTGTTATGTGTGTTAGGTTGGGAATGCTGAATGTGGAATTTTAGACTTTCCGCGGATTGGTTTTGTGCGGAAACCAAGCAAATACGCACGATCTCGCACAAGAGTAGTTATTAAACATAATCTTGATCTTTGTTTTGATAGCAAAATTCTAAAAGACAACGCTGGTAGTTCGTCAACACAGAGACCTATTGAAAAGTTCAACTTTTAAAGTCGTTTGCGCAATGGTTTTTATTTTTGTCTACAGCCTAAACCCCCCCTAATCGTCTGGCTCTATTTTTGACGTCAGAGGGGAGAGAAAGAGGGAAGACAGCCCATAACCTTCATCAAAGTACTCGTTAGAGCAGGCACACTGGAAACATGGTTGCACCAGGGCGGGTATGCAGCTATTCCGTACAAAGTCGTGTGACAGGAGGTGGGGGCAGGCAGATTACATCTGCTGTGCGTCTGCATTGTGTCCAAGGACCGGACAACACAGGTGAGGCCACTAACATGGTAACAATGAATTCTTTGTTACGTCACGACGGTCCGGTCTTATTTGTCTGGCTGCCGAAAAACTTCTCCCCTCCCCCCAACCTCAGAAACGTAACGTTACAGTACATCTGCGGGGTGACCCCCTTCGTGTCTGCCGAGAGCTAGAAATCCCAACCGCCCTACTTCACATCAAACCTTTTTGGGAAGTTAGGGGTGGAGATCTGTACTAACGGACGAAAGGGAAAGGAAAGATGTAGATCCCAAGAAAAGCGGCCAAAGAATTTAAAGGATGAAGAGGATATTTCTCGCCACCTTCTCCTGCCTACTCGGATTCAAACGCATTGACCTTCGAAATGGGCTGTTACGCCGGGGATTTACGTTACAAAAATGAGACCTGAGCCTCGAAGAGTGTCCCGGATTTCTGCGGTTATGGCGTGGCGTCTGCCTCATATCCGGAATCCTTGTGGTGTCTACAGCTACAGATTAAACATTTATAAACTTTTCAATGTAGATTTCGTTCTTCTAAAGAGAACCAGGGGTCGATTCTCTAGCTAGAATTAATGGAATTTGTAATGGAGAAGAGAAAAGCAATAGGTTTTCTTAGATAATCTCGGGCTTCTTTATATTCTCATCCTTCGTCGCTGTTACAATATTCGAGTAACTTTTGCCGTAATCATTATCACTATCATCACGGGTATCATGTTCATGAATTCATGATCACCAATAAAAATGAAACAAAGCTGGACTCATTTCGCTAGCATTCTTATCTTAATCTCAGATGCTAGATAACCACATCAGTTAAGATAAGAAGGTTGAAATGTTGGAAGGAAAAAAAAAGGATTGAAATTAAAAAGAAAGAAAGATTGAAATGACTAAAGGAAGAAAGAAACAATGAGTGAAAGAAAGAATGAAAAAAAGAAAGAAAGAAAGAAAGAAAGAAAGAAAGAAAGAAATAGAGAACGGAAGAAAGAAACACAGAATGAAAAAAGAAGAAAGATTGAAAGGATGAAAGAAAGGAAGAAAGAAAGGAAAAAGAAGAAAGATTAAAATTAAGAAAAAAAGAAAGAAGAAAGATTAAAATTAAGAACAAAAGAAAGAAAGAAGGAAGATTAAAAATAAGAACGAAAAAAATAAAGAAGAAAGATTAAAATTAAGAACGAAAGGAAGAAAGAAGAAAGATTAAAATTAAGAATGAAAAAATAAAGAAGAAAGATTAAAATTAAGAACGAAAGGAAGAAAGAAGAAAGATTAAAATTAAGAACGAAAAAAATAAAGAAGAAAGATTAAAATTAAGAACGAATGGAAGAAAGAAGAAAGATCAAAATTAAGAATGAAAGAAAGAAAAAAGAAAGAAGAAAGATTAAAATGAAGAACAAAAGAAAGAAAGAAGGAAGATTAAAATTAAGAACGAAAAAAATAAAGAAGAAAGATTAAAATTAAGAACGAAAGGAAGAAAGAAGAAAGATTAAAATTAAGAACGAAAAAAATAAAGAAGAAAGATTAAAATTAAGAATGAAAGAAAGAAAAAAGAAAGAAGAAAGATTAAAATTAAGAACAAAAGAAAGAAAGAAGGAAGATTAAAATTAAGAACGAAAAAATAAAGAAGAAAGATTAAAATTAAGAACGAAGGAAAGAAATAAGAAAGATTAAAATTAAGAACAAAAGAAAGAAGAAAGATTAAAATTAAGAACGAAGGAAAGAAAGAAGAAAGATTAAAATTAAGAACAAAGGAAAGAAAGAAGAAAAATTATAATTAAGAACGAAAGAAAGAAAGAAGAAAGATTAAAATTAAGAACAAAAGAAAGAAAAAAGAAAGATCGAAATTAAGAACGAAAGAAAGAAAGAAGAAAGATTAAAATTAACGAAAGAAAGAAGAAAAATTATAATTAAGAACGAAAAAAAGAAAGAAAGAAGAAAGATTAAAATTAAGAACGAAAGAAAGAAAGAAGAAAGATTGAAATTAAGAACGAACGAAAGAAGAAAGACTGAAATTAAGAATGCGAGGATGAAAGAAACATTAAAATAAAAAAAGAAAAAGATTGAAATGAAGAAAGAAAGAAACAAAGGAAGAAAGAAAGAATGAAAGAAGGACTGGTATGAAGAAAGAAAGAAAGAAAGAAAGGACATAACGAAAGAAAAAAGGAAGGTAAGAAGCTGGTTACGCCCTAGTAGCTACGTGGTAATCACTAAACAAAAGCCTGTACAAAGGTCACCGCTGTTAGCACATCCATTACATTTTGGCATGACTGCAGTCTGTTTTCACTTGCGTCCACGGACAGGCGGCTCTGCTGTGCCCGTGGCAGTGACCCACAGCACAGCTCAGTAGGTCATTTCCCTCTCATCTCGTCGGACAAGCAATAAGTTGCGTGCTATAATCGGAAGGAAGCGGCCAAGGTAAGGCGATGACTCCACGCGGTGGCCAAATGTCTGTTGACATCAACTCTATTCTAACAGCGGCGCTATTTCTGATATTCCCCTATATTTAGGACCGCGTCCAACTTGCCACATACTCCACGCTAACAAATCTCAAAGACCATTTTTCACATTTCAATTGTTGGAGACGTATCAGGGACGGCGATGGTGATACAAAATCTTTTGTCTCTCAATATTTTTCATCTATATGCATCATTTTGTATTCAAAATTAATCTTTTACAGAAATATAATACGTTATTTCTTTATATACGTGGTGATGTGAATTGTGAAAAATGAAGAAAGATATGTATGATAATGATGTGATACTTCATTAATATAGTGTAAAATTTTCCATCGATAAGAAACGACAGAGGTTTTCCTTCACAGAGCACCCAACCACCACAAAGCACATTATTCTAAATTTGATCCAAGAGTCATTTTGTTTCCCTTGTGGATAACAATGAGGAAGTAGCCAAGTTCTGCACCAGTGAACAAGACTGATGTGTCTGAAGTTGCGGTTTCTGGGTCGAATTCCGCTCCCGGTCATCCTCAGGTTCCTTATGAGTTTCTTTAGATCTCAGAGGAAAAACAATCTGACTTTCATCGGCCACCATTACTGCCACATCAAACATTCGTTGCCGTGGACACAGTATCATATAAATAAAATGTTTAATATAGCTACATTTTCCACAGTGTATTGGACCGGTACCCACCCAGCATCGTGATACACTTGGAGAGCTACGATAGGTAGTGAAATCCGGTTACGAAAGCCAGCTATAACGGCTGGGGGGATCATCGTGTTGTGCTAACCACAAAATGTCTCCATTCTGGTTGAATGATCGTCCACCTCTGCTTCGCCATATTGACGTGAGGCCAGTAGCCGGCTGATCGGTCATGGTCCTTCATGGGATGTCATGCGACGGATTATTATTATTATTATTATTATTATTATTATTATTATTATTATTATTATTATCGTTATTGTTAATACTATATTGTTATTGTTTAGTCAACTGTCCGAAGACAGTTCTGAAAATCACAAGTGATACCAATAAGGCACCACTTATGAGGCAACAATTATTATTATTATTATTATTATTATTATTATTATTATCGTTATTGTTAATACTATATTGTTATTGTTTAGTCAACTGTCCGAAGACAGGTCTGAAAATCACAAGTGATACCAATAAGGCACCACTTATGAGGCAACTATTATTATTATTATTATTATTATTATTATTATTATTATTATTATTACTATTGCATGTATTTATTCCCACTGCAAATGGGTAAATACCCGGTGGCAGTGGTAACTAATTACACTCAATAATTACAATTAATAATAAATTACAATTCATAATATTAATAATAAAATAATAATAGCAATATATAATAATATTAACAAGCAGCATCCTAAATTAAATCAATCACTTAATATAACATAATTAATTAAAGTAATCTAATTTATATCTTAACCCTAGTTCGAACTTAAAACCATGAGTGTGTATCATATGTTTATACATGCACAAGTACCTTTCAGCACTACACTTATTTTGCTATCAATTCACTCACTGCACTGGAACTATGAAACATTTCACTGACACTATCCTGATTTCACTAACACTTCAAAAACATTTCACTGTTCGAATACTTTGCACTACCACTGTAAACTATAGAACTTCACTGACACAACATACTTCACAGACACAACACACTTCTTCACTGATACAACATTTCAACTAACAAAACAGCAATTACACCCTTATTATTCCGTAGAATTGTACTTACTATAGTAACCTCAAATCGATAGCCTAGACCCCATTATAAGCAATTTAGGACGTTCACTATAACTCACACCCGTTCGCTATAAATCTATCTCATTTTTCTGTCACTATAACTCTCAGAATTTACTTTTAAGCTCACTGCACTTTCACTAAAACATACTGCACACCCGATATAAATCACTGGAGATTCACTATGTTTCTCTGTTTACTCACTATACTTGTAAAACCACAAAATAGGCTAGTATGCATAATATTTTACCTCTATTAGTAAAATCCTTAACCCTATTTTTAAGTTATTATTATTACTATTATTGTTATTATTATTATTATTATTATTATTATTATTATTATTATTATTATTATTATTTCAGTACATGACATTGTGACTTTACCCCCTTTGGTGATATCTGGTATTAGTTGGCAACACTGAAAAGACGGCCAAAGAAACTATTACTCACTATACCATCTCTGAGTTTCATTTAGTCAGGAAGTAACGCAAGACAAAAACCAGACGTTAGTCCTGTCTATGGTGCGCAAGAGAGATCGAAATTTCAGTAATCCATTTGTGGCCGAGGGAACATACTTTTCACACCCCTCACTTCAGAGCTATGTACAGTATGTCTTTCGTAACCTCTACGTACGGCAGGTAAACGACCTGGGTTATTGATAGAGTATCGCTCCGCCGCCGCCGGCCGAGTTATTATACCGGCGCAAGAGATGTGTGAACAAAGCCAAGAGAGGAAAGCAGTCTATATCCTTTTCCCTCATTCACTTGACATTGAATGCGATAGGTGGCTACTGAGCGAGACGTCATTTCGAAAACAAAAAGAGATAAGAAATATCACACTTATCAGCGAAAAGGATATATCGTATTTAATGTTTCCTTTGGCAGGCCTAGAAAAAGAGCTTGGGTGAATAAATTAATATGTTTTGTAAACAGTTCTATACAAGCATGAACATGACGAAATACATACTAGATGAATCTCATTAAACAGATACAGACAACAGATAGCGTCAAGATCTACAGGTACATTATGTAAGGAAAAACCATAAGTAATGTCATTAATTTCAAGGGGTTATTCTTTGAGATATATCAAACAAAAACGTTTAATACAGTTTGCTCGTTTTTGTTTCTTTTTTTTGGAGATAAAAATTGTTTTATATGAAACGTTTCATAGCGTGTTTTGGGAAAGCCATTAATTGAATTTCCAATAGGCTCAGTCAGTTTAAGAGAGCAGTGTATTATGACAACAAATTATTGAAAGAATTTTAGTTTTGTATTTTAAATATGCAGGAATTTGATTCGAATAAATATAACATTTTAAAATTCCTTTTCAGAACTAAAAGTTAAATTAATTGATTAACTAATAGACTTACTAGTGCTAATTATGTAAGATTTGTCCGGCTTACAGCTGTTTCAGTGCTTCACGCACCATCCACAGAGCCTACTAGATCACGGCGTCATCTCGAACTTCTCTGCCTGTTATGTGGGTGTGTTTGATTGTTGTAAGGTGTTGAAGAGTGGAGTCAAATAGTGTGTGTGTACTGAAATTGATCTGTGTGTTGAGAATTTGATCGGGGTGTGTTTTAGTGTGTTTGTATATTTCGTATTGTTCTAGTGTGTTGAGTTTTTGGTTCTTGGGTTGTATGTATAGGATTTCCATGTCTGTATTTATGTTATTGTATGTATGGTTAGCATTGGTTATGTGATCGGCGTATGTAGATGTATTGTGTCCTCTGGTTATTGCTTTAATGTGTTCTTTGCAGCGTGTTTGGAATGATCTGCCTGTCTGTCCTATGTAGAACTTGTCGCAACTATTACATGTGAGTTTGTATACACTTGTGTGGTCGTATTTATTTGTTTGTGTTTTTTGTGTGTTGAGGTGTCTTTGTAATGTGTTTTCTGTTCTGTATGTTATGTTGTATTTCTGCTTTCTGAATGAAGATGCGATCTTGTGTGTGCTTTTGTTTTCATATGTTAGTGTGATGTATTTCTTGTGTTCTTGTGTTTGTGTTGTGTTTTGCGTGTTTTTGTGTGTAAAAGTTAAATTTATTCAGATCAAATTTCTGCCTGTTTAAAGGACAAAACTAAAATTATTTCAATCATATATTATCATAATACAGTACTCTATTAAATTGATTGAGAATATTGGGAATTAATTCAGTAGCTTTCCCAAAACACGCTATGAAATGTTTCATATAAAATATATTTTTTTTCTCGAAAAGGTAGCAAAAACGAGTAAAACTGTATTAAACTATTATCTTTGAAATATCTCAAAGAATAACCTCTTGAAATTAATGTCATTACTTACGGCTCATTATGTATATTATGACACATACTATAATATATATGGGAATAAAATCAATTTAAATATTCAACCAACAGGCAAGTGTATCTTCTTTCTCTCGTATGTAATGTGGAATTTTATTCATTCATCTTACACATACGTTCAGGCGGAGAGAAAGGTCACTACTTAGGAAAGAATAGGGGCACAGTCTACTATATAGTCACGAAGCTTGAGTTTTGAGGGCGCTAGAAACAATAGACTGTGCCGGTACTATTTCGCATTGACTGTAATGAGGCGATATCAGCGATCCTAGTGGTGAGCAACTATCTACGTATGCATATTTACTACGTATTGAGCTTCGTGACTGTATATACTAGACTGTGATAGGAGGAAGAGAAAGGATAAGGAGATTACGAAGATAAAAAGAGAAGACTGATGAAGAAAAAGAAGGAATTGAAAGTGACAAGGAGTTCATCGAATCCATATAATTGCGTGAAACATTTATGATGTTCGTGATTGT
This sequence comes from Periplaneta americana, assembly GCF_040183065.1. Lineage (NCBI taxonomy): Eukaryota > Metazoa > Arthropoda > Insecta > Blattodea > Blattidae > Periplaneta > Periplaneta americana. Next base: position 114,554,357 of record NC_091133.1, read on the forward strand.
TATTGTGAGCAAGGTTCGGACTGTAGGGCTGTTTGAGATTTGAAATATAATTATGGTATTTTTTTTTTCATTTCAGTTTTCATACTCTTTGCATTTAACAAAGCGGAGCCTTCTCATTAATAACTTCATAAATGCTTTCTCATTCCATGAGGCCTAGTCTCGAGACAACAATGCAATTGATAGTCGAAATGATTCACACATTAATATGACGCCAGTCAGTTGTTTGAAATTGTAATGAATAACATGTCATTACTGGGAATTGGATTCATTAGGAAATTAACACCACAGTTAAGCACTTCATAATTAGATTGTGTTAAGTTAACTATTTCTGTATTTATATTCTCCGCAATTTTAATCACCCCAATTTGTATAGGAATAATAATTTTGATTGAATTAAAATTAAGTTTAATATTTCGCTTTTACACATTAAAAAAGTTTCAGGTGAATCTTTTCCAAGTCCATCTCACACCGAAATCACAGATCTACAGCAACTGTTTTTAACACGGCCCCATTGTATAATTCACTGATATAAAGAAGCATCAACATTCATCATCCATTTACTAATTAATACATCATCGTTATTGTTGGAATTGTCTTTACAAAGAAACGTCATCCCGGATGGCTGGGCGGATTCTTTCAGGAAATCCTGCGATGCACATAACCGCTTAAAATATAAAAACAAATGAGGGTGTATCCAGCGAATAAAGATTACAAAGAATGGACACTGAGCGAATTTTCCTGTGTTTTGTTTCTTTGTGCGCCGGCGTTTAGTTCTACTTTCATGCGCTAGAGGTTAGTGTAATCGAGCACACGCTAAGATAATAATTCAGACACAGGATCCAAACATCGCCTACCTTATTGCATAATCCAGTAACGCTTTGCTTCAAATAAATTCAAGTTAACAGCTTTTCCTTATTTCTCAGTGACAAACTAGTCGTAATAATAATTGTTTATATTTTATATATAACAAATTATATTATAAAATAATATAATATATTATAAAATTATGTACCAAATTCGTTTAATATTTTGTATACAATGTAATATATGTATATGGTTTTACTTCTCATAGAAGTTTTGTTTTTCCATTTTCAGCGCTATTAAATCATTACATAGGCCTATTTTAATTGTTGTTGGGGGTCAATGTCTCAACTATCATTATAAAGAAACTCTAGAGTCTAGACGTTACCGGTATAGTTAATGACGGATTTATTATTTCATCGGTCCAGTTTATTTTATTTGAGTACATAATATACCTAGATGTATTAATTGTATGTGTTATATTTCCGCTGTGTCGACTGCTAGCTGGTGTGATGTCAGTGCCAACTCCAGGGAGAAAGCAGAATCTCACGCTCAAACTGGTTTGAAGGTCATTGAAATCAGTCCTGCTACATCAAAGATATCGACGCGAAGTGTCCATACTGTATAATATCTATACGCTGCATAACCGCTTAAAATATAAAAACAAATGAGGGTGTATCCGTCAATTTAATAAGCAAAGGTTGCGCTCTCTATTGCCACCAGTTAGAGTCTCTTGGAAATAGAATATAAGAGTTTAGACAATGGGCATACTCATTCTTATTGGTTGGATGCAACCATGACTTACATTAATAAACAATTAATAAATTTAGGTATACGTATGTACACAAATAAAAATAAATTGTCGATGAAATAATAAATCCATAATAATAATAATAATAATAATAATAATAATAATAATAATAATAATAATAATGTCCAGACTCTAGAGTTCCTTTATAATGAGAGTTGAGACATTGATCCCATCAACAATTTAAATATATAATGATTTAATAACACTGAAAATTGAAAAACAGATCTCCTACGAGAAGTAAAACCTTATGTCTATATATTTTATACAAATATTAAAAAATTTGATACATAATTTGATGATATATTTAATTATTTTATAATACAATTTATTATATATAATACCAGGGGCGATTTCTCAGGGCATGCTATGCTTGCTGCGCAAGCCCAATATTTTCGTAGAATGTATATTTCTCAAAATGGGATTACGTACATTAAAATTTATTTTCTTTTTGGAATATTGTATAAGCGTAATACCATCCGCAGGCTGCACACCGCAAGTATCGCAACGCTTGCTCGTTTCTCGGAGCTACAGAAAAGACGTAGAAACAGCGAGAATATGATGCGCGCGCAAGTGCCTTCCTCCTTAGTCCGTCCTAGGCGCACATGCTTCTGTTATGTGTTGGTTGAAGCTCTGGTTCGAGAGCTACACCAACGACTACTTAACGTTACACAGAGCAGTATTGACAGCGGGAATGTGCTGCGATTTGCGAGTGCAATGTAATTGTATTAGCTGCTGCATGTATTATTAATTCTTAAACATTAATTTGAAGCATTGCAATGAGTTCGGAATTGTGTTTATTGAAACCTTATTATTAAATCCATTTTCCCGAAGGACTATTCAAGAGAAGACAGACATAGGGAATATGTGCGCTCGTTCTGTGCAGCTCAATACAACAATATGCATTGGCTGGCAGGGTCGAAAAAACTAAATAAACTGTTTTGTTGGCCATGTTTGTTATATTATATCGAACTCCTACATCTGATAAGCGAATATTATCCATGACTTATAATGATTTCATAATTATAAAATAAATTGTTTATGTGGGTCTGATTATTTTTATTAATTATGAATTATTATATCCTCCCATCTTCCCCTATGAATAAAAAAGCAAGCCTAACTTTCGTGACTAGCATTCGCCCCTGTATAATACTATTATTACAGCTAGTTTATTACTGAGGACTAAAGAAAACCTGTTAACTTGTACAGTATTTACTGGAAGCAAAGACGCAAAGCCGTTGTAAGTGCTTACTGGATTATGCAACACGGTAGATGATGTTTGGATCCTGTTCTCAGCTCATTCAATTATTATCAGGGAACTCTACCACCAACACCAAAACCCCCACCAATTGTTTCAGTTTCTTTGACTGGTATCACAAAATAAATGCTTAATTAAGGTACTTATCTACCCTTGGGAGAAAAATTTGCAATTTTTATCCAATTTTGAATAACTCATTTTTCTCTGATTACTTGACAAAAAATTAAGGATTTTTCCATACAAAATAAACCCTTTAAAAATTTTTGGGAGGGCTGGGGGGGGGGGGTAATTTTTTAAAGCGAAAACTGAAATTTGTTTGTTTTAGTCCTTGGCTCACAATTTTTACGTTAGAATAAAATTTTTTTCACTATCTTACTCATAAAAGAACACAGAATAGCCTAAGTTCTAAAATAGTTTTTCCTTGTGTTATCCCATTAAGGAAAAATGCCATTGTATTTTTTTTTAATTTCTAACATAAAAAAGTAATTTAAGATCTTGGAGTTTTAAATTCACATTCTTAAGCAGTATGACATTGTTTGTAGTTTGACACTTAGCTACGTTAATCAGCTCCATTTTGGTGCAAGAATGATGAAAATATCTCAATTCTAAGTGCACTTTGTGTAACATTAATGTTATAAAATGCTGTAAAACTAAACAATATACAGAAACATCATATACATCCTGAGCGTATGAAAAATTGTAAAACCAAACACACAGCTTTGTGACTGTATGAAAAATAATACAGTTAAACTCTACCGCCTAATTGAAATTGTTATTACAGGAAAAATATATAAAATTGACAGAATGTGACGAATTGACACATGCAGAACTGCACTTTCGGTAAAAGAAGTGTGTTTCCGGTCAACAAAAAAACTCAGCTAATTAAATATAAACAAATATCATAGAAACAAAATTGATATATATTTTTTTTAAATAAAAACTTCAAGCTTTCAGATGACATAAAAAATATTTTTGAAGGAAAATAAAAAATTAAGGGTAGATGAGGATCTTAATATTTAGAGCTTTAAATATTTTCATGACTGTTCTTAATGTAACAGATAACTAGAGAAATAAAATACGCACGGTCTTACTAATAAAAACTCTATATACAGACGTTTAACTGTATTATACTTATATACAATGAGTAGCTCGTTTATACGTCGTGTGTAAATTCCTTACTAATAATCACTACATATGTCGTGTATAACAGTATAACTGTTACACAGCTACGTCATAGTTTCGTCATTACTTCGTTACGAAAGGTAATAGAATATCTGAGGTTCTCTATTGCATCCAGTAGAGCGCTCTAGTGTGGCGTGTTAAGTATCGATAGTACAACTGGCTCTAATCGATGACCACAGTATATTTTGGTCATAGAGTACAAGCTACAGCAATATTATTTTGTGCTCTTTGGTATGTTCTTCTCTGGTTACATAAAATGACAGTCGATACGAACAGCTGTTTGAAGGGCGGCCATTTTTTCTCTATATACAACGCTTAAACAAGGGGTTTCGTGTATATAACTACTGCAAAGCAATTCCCATTGTATAGTTACAGGCTGTTTATACATCCATCGCTTATGCATTCTTTATTAGTAAAGTTTTCAGTCTCAACTCTGCATAAGTCTCGTACAAAAACTATACACGGTTTATTAGTATGACTGTCAGACTATACTTCTCTGAAAAGAGTGAAATAAAGTATTTTACTTCACTGCGAAAAAGAAAGACCTCGTCAGACACTAAATTATACTCAATAATGAAAATGCCTATGAAGGTGTTGCGAAAAAATAGTTTATTAATTATTTCTCCCGCTTAATTCTAAAAGTCAGTCTTCTTTTACTTGTGTTTAAAATTAGAATGTAAAGGAAATGAACTTTTTTCTTGTACGTAGAGTTAATTACTGTTATTTACATGGCAAATGCTTCTTCTTTCATGCACTGACGTGCAAATGTCTATTATCACAGGGAACGGCATTTAATGTCCTCGGGGAGTAATTAAGTGTAGACAAGTTGGCAGTGGAATGTTGTACAAGACCAGGTGCGATACATCACTGATACGAAGTTGGCAACGCAACATAACTTTCATCTCAAACACTTTCCACCGCAATTGATGAACTAAATTTCACAGGACTTGGTTACGAAGCTAAACGAACAAAGTGCAGCACAGCGATTCTAAGGAATTTCAGAAACATCGATTAGGTGTTTGTTGTGATAATTGGGGTGGTTCTCCAGCTTGGAGGTTGGGCAAAAGGCTAACAACCCATCACCGTAAAATAACAGCTTTTTACGAAACCCCAACATAAGCCTCGGAAACTAGCTCGATTATCCATGTTGAATCTTTCGTACTCTACTTTTAACACTTGAATATAAATAGGCCTAATTGATTAAACGGCGATCTTACTCGTGTTAATTATGTAAGCATGTGCGGCTTACAGCTGTTTCGGTGCTACTTGACACCATCCTCAGAGCCTTCTGTGTCTCGACGTCATCTCAACTTCGCTGCCTGTTGTGTGGGTGCGTTCGTGTGATGAAGAGTTGTGTCAAATAGTGTGTGTGTTCTGAAATTAATCTGTGTGTTGAGTATTTGACACACTAAAACATACCCTAATCAAATACTCAACACACAGATTAATTTCAGAACACACACACTATTTGACACAACTCTTCATCACACGAACGCACCCACACAACAGGCAGCGAAGTTGAGATGACGTCGAGACACAGAAGGCTCTGAGGATGGTGTCAAGTAGCACCAAAACAGCTGTAAGCCGCACATACTTACATAATTAACACGAGTAAGATCGCCATTTAATCAATTATTTAGCTCGATTAATTAAATTGTGTCTCAGTGAAACGTACAGCAGAGTCCATTTAGGCCAGTTTCTTTCGGATGCTTTTCCAATTCACTGCGGACGAAAACAAGGAGATGCACTATCACCTTTACTTTTTTTAATTTGCTCTATAATATGCCATTAGGAAAGTCCAGGATAACACAGAGGGTTTGGAATTGAAAGGGTTACATCAGCTGCTTGTCTATTCGGATGACGTGAACATGTTAGGAGAAAATCCACAAACTATTTAAGGGAAAACACGGCAAGTAAAGAGATAGGTTTGGAATTAAATCCAGAAAAGACAAAGTATATGACTATGTCTCGTGACCAGAACATAGTACGAAATGAAAATATAAAAACTGGAATTTTATCCTTTGAAGAGGTGGAAAAGTTCAAATATCTTGGAGCAACAGTAACAAATATAAATGACACTCGTTCCGTTTTATTCGTAGAAAACTTGAAAATAAAAGCAAAATATATGTGGCTCCATAATAATAATTAAAAAGACAGCAACACGGCGACTTCAATCACATAGCAGAATATGTAATTTATTAATTTATTTCTATGAAAATAATTTATTACGCCTCATAGGAAATGGTGTAAAATATTAGTTTTTCTACGCGAAGTAAATTACACATAAGCACATATTATAACATTTTAAATCCATCACATAAGGGAAGTGAGTGTTTTTTTACGATTCGTCGGCCGTGTCAGAAGATGTACACACTAAACATAAGGTGAGTGTATTACCAGGTCGTTATGATAATTTATCAACAGTTATCCAGATGAAATGGTTCAGTAATTTTCAATTTATACACTTGAATAGCGTTAAAATGAATAAGTTAGCATAGAAAACTCAGGGTTTTCAAGCACTCCCCATCAGAGGTCAAGGTCAGAGAAAGTAAATATCTCTCGTGAGCTGTATTACGCTGGAATTCGTTATATGTAGCATTTACACTTCATTTTGGGTTTAATTTCAGCACAATTTTGACTGTTAAATATTTATTATAATTATCATTATTTCTATTTACTCCTAGTAGTACTACTACTACTATTTATCTGTTTAAGTATATTATAGTTTATGCTACAATTATTAGCAAAATAAATAAATAAATAATTAAATTTGAATAAAACAGTTCATATAAACATGTATTCCATTTTCAGTTGGGTGTGAAGATACAACAGTTAGCATGTTAAGCATAATAAACCGTGAACGGACACGACAACGAGAACGAAAAGATTGTTAAAATACATATATTTACAGACGTGGACAAATTATTAACAAAATTGACGATTTTTATGATAATTCTGTTTACAAAATTTAACTTTTCAATTTAGACTACAGTTGACAATTTTGCATATTTCTATCATTACAGTAGATAGAAATATGCAAAAATGTCAACTGTAGTTTAAATTGAAGAGTCAAATTTTGTAAAAATATATCATAAAAATCTTCATATTTTGCTAATAATTTGTAAATATGCAGAAATGTCAACTGCAGTCCAAATTGAAGAGTCAAATTTTGTAAAAATATAAAATTAAAATCTTCAGTTTTGCTAATAATTTGGAAATATCCAAAATATAAACTCTAGTCCAAATTGAAAAGTCAAATTTTGTAAAAATATATATAATAAAAATCTTCAGTTTTGCTAATAATTTGTAAATATGCAAAAATATCAAATGCAGTCCAAATTGAAGAATCAAATTTTGTAAAAAATATACAGTACAAATCTTCAATTTTGCTAATAATTTCGAAATACGCAAGAATGTCAACTGTAGTTTAAACTGAAGAATCATATTTTGTAAAAATATGTAACAGAAATCTTCCATTTTGCTAATAATTTGTCCACGTCTGTATATGTAACCAATCACAATTAACGAGAAGCTTGCCAGAGACCGGGAACGTGAAATTTTTAATTTTGCCGTTCTCATTTCAGATCACAGCCTACTAGATTCTTTCTGTCGTCATCATAAAGCTGCTTGGCCGTCGAATATTTTGTAAGGAAGCCATGACATAATTTCTTCTTCATGCATCGTTTCTAACTAAATCAGAAATTCAATACAATCATTTTCAATATAATGCTACGTGTATATGCGACCAGATTACCACGCGAACTGAATTCTTAAAATATTCTGTGTCATATATTTTGAAGTTGGTTAACATGTGTTTATGTTGGCTGACTTGTACTGATGAGAGAACGCCATTGGTCAATTATTCACAAATAACACCACATTGCGTAATATCGACTTTATATATCGTTATTGACATGCATGTCGATATGCATAGTCGTTTCCATTCTTGGTTTATTGTGAACCAAAAATCTTCACGTTCACGTCCTTCGCTTCCCTTTCTCGTTCTCGGTTTATAGAGGACCAGACTTAGTAAGTGTTACATGTGACAATAAGAAAACACAAATGATTTAATGATTACATTTATTACTTATTTACATGGTATCAATACATTTCAACAATTCACTTTCCACTCTTGGCAGACAACAATAAATGTTAAGGCTGGTCCACAATAAACAGGGAACGGAAACGATAACGAGAACGAGAACGGAAATACTGTTAAAATAAATGTATTTAAATGTGATCATTCGCAATTAACTTTCACGTTCCCTTTCCTGGGCTCCGGCAAGCTTCTCGTTAATTTTTTTTCCCTTCGCTGTTATCTTTGGTCATATCGCGAGTTAATCTTTGGGTGAAATCCGAAGGCCTGTGCATTATTGTTGAGACTGGTTCTATTGTTGTGAACTAGATGGCGACTGTATATGTATTACTGATTTGTTATGAATATGATTTCGGTGATGAATGAGGCCGGTGATATTCAGGGATGTTGTGGCCCCAATTTCCTGGCATTTGCCTTACGGTTGAGGAAAAACCCTGAAAAACCTCAACTAAGAAATTCAACCGGACCGGGAATCGAACCCGGGGCCTCTGCGTAAGAGACCAGCATGCTGACCCCTACACCAAGAGGTGGTCATTCTCGTTAATTGTGAATGTTCACATTTAAATTATTTTATTTTAACATTATTTCCGTTCTCGTTCTCGTTGTCGTTTCCGTTCCCTGTTTATTGTGAACCGGCCTTTACTCTTTGAGGTAGTCTTGTTTTTTCATGGCAGCATTATTCATTAATGCCAGGGACCAATTCGTCCCTTGTGTTTGTTTTGTTTTTGCACGCTTCGCCTTTCATTCACCACCTCAAACAAAAATCAACAGGAGTAAGGTCTGGAGACGTTGGTGGCCAATGTACGTGACCACCGCGGCCGATCCATTATTCGAGGAATGTTAGATTTAGATGATGTGATTGACCTGGTTGGCGAGTTGGTACAGCGCTGGCATTCTATGTCCAAGGTTGCGGGTTCGATCCCGGGCTAGGTCGATGGCATTTAAGTGTGCTTAAATGCGACAGGCTCATGTCAGTAGATTTACTGGCATGTAAAAGAACTCCTGCGGAACATAATTCCGGCATATCCGGCGACGCTGATATAACCTCTGCAGTTGCGAGCGTCGTTAAATAAAACATAACATTTAACATTTAGATTATGTGTCTCTTCACAACTAAAATGTACAGGGGCACCTTCATGCTGGAAGAACATGCCCATTCTTGTAACCAGAGAAATTATAAACAGCTGTTTCTCTGCATCCATTATGAACAGTGATGTCCTCGGGCGATCTCAGAAGAGTGACTCGTACTGTCTCTTGTAGTAATTTGTTTTTTTTTCCTCGTCCTGCAACGCTTGTGCTTATATGAATGCTCTTACTCATATTAGTCCCTATCACCACCTCTAACATATTTATTATTCATTCTGAACACCCTGTATAAAATGAGTTCCCCGATTCTTCTGACGTTAATTTGTAGCATTATGGGAAGTGAAAGAGTTATTTTCAATATTTTATCTATTTTTATCTAATTTTTCTTTAGATCGATAAATGATCGATATAATGATTTAAAGAGACAATTTGACCATGAGACCAAGCAGTCTGGATAGAAGAATAATTATCGTACTTGCAACCTGAAATTCGAGGGATCAAATCCGGTTGATAAAAATCTTCAGCACGTCTTTTCTCAGAAAGAAAGTAAAGCCGGTATTTCCATGTGGATTCCCGATCCAACGCCTCGTGAATTTGAACGTATTTTCTTATGTTTTGTATGACAAATGAAATACGGAAACTTTGACATTGCAAGACAGAAAAACACAGACTGGAAACGAAATGGATTACAACAAATGCTGGCACATATTTCAGTATAATTTTGAACAAAATGACTTGAAACAATTATTTTTAAGAGTCAATTTATTGTATCTTACGGCGTTCATAGTTAAATTCGAACGCGAAACAAAATATGCTCAACATTGTAAGAAAATTAATCTGTTTATATCTCTTTACTAATAATTTAGTATTTTAATTGCATGATAAAATCTGTGGATTGTTTCGAAAACAAAACCAGATCTTTCCTAACTTGAATTTATAAATGGGATATCTGCATTTTCCAGTAATTTAGTGACAAGAATTTAATGCTTTATTTACGTCGAGAACGACTGACTGGAAGAAGGAAATGTTTTATTTCTTTTATCTGTTGTAGAAGATTTAGTTTCTTTTATTAATAATGCGATGAAGTTTGCGCTTGTATTAGAAACTTAATAAAGCTTTCAAAAGTCACAAAAAACTGTTTTAAGTTCCATTACATATTCAACTAAGAATATGAGTATCATTTGAAACATTATTTATGCAATTCTGTGCAATAAATAAAATTAAACAAGAGTACTGACCCTGATTAACTGGCGCAATGCATTTTACTGAGAAAATATTCGATGCCAAATTTAAGTTTAAATCTAACTACAGGACGTACAGGAACAAATTCCACTATATTCTCGTGATAATTTTAGACGAAATATATTTTACTTACTAGACCTTATCTTTTATCGCATGCTAAATAAAGATAATATATTGCAAAACGTTTTGTTATAGTTTGTTAAAACAGCTTTAACATATATTATAAAAACTTATATTTTGAGGTAGACCTATCATAGATGATCATTTAGATCCACTGCTCTAAATAAATTACATGTTCTTACCAGCGATATTCTATCACAGACGGCTTTATGGTTTGAATCTAATGGTTTCTTGCTTAATCAAGAAAAACCTATCAACATAACTTCTAGCCTAAATTATTTAATAAATAAGGGCAACAGACTCGACTATAACAAAAATTTCTAGGACTTTTTATAGACTCCAGTTTAACATGGGATAACCACATCGAATACATATGCACAAAGCTATCAAGAGTTTTATATTTGTTAAAGTAATTAACGATTTGCGTTTCTCAAAATTATTTAAGATGTACCTACTTTTCTTTCTTTCAGTCGATAATCCGATATGTCCTAATTTTCTGGGGAAATGGAACCAAAATTGGTAGTGTCTTGTTTTTTCAAAAGAAAGCCATTAGAATTTTATGTAAATCAAACTACTGGAACATTGTCGGCTACTTTTCAGACAATCACAGATTTTAACAATCATAAATTTGTATATATACGATCTAGTGCTTCACACTAGACAAAAATCGACAATGACTCATTCGTGGTCAATATACTACATGATCATGAAATTAGAAACAGTGAACAAATTAATATTCCATATTGTAGAGTACACAAGAGCAACACAAACTTTTCAATTATGGGGATGAAATTATAATATAATAAGCTCCCCAGTCAATATTATAAATTACCAATCAATAGCTTCAAAACTAGATTTTACGATTGGTTATTAAATAATCCTTTTTATTCTGTTGGTGAGTTTTTTTAACACAAACTTGTATGAAATTGTTTCTTAATAAATACCGGTGCAATTAGTTACAAATTCTGTAATTTTACTTAAATAATATATTGCACCACCAATTTATTTTCTCTTATTTTATTAAAACTGTAGCATAAATTAAATTGCTGTATCCTATATGATACTTCGTCAGTTTAGGATTAAAAGTAATACAAATGAAGTCTACTCCTGATTGGATGGACTCCAGGCAAAATTCCCTGCCAGCTGTTACACTGCTTTGTGGACAGATGTTTATGCGGGCCTAATCGATTGAGAGTGCACATGTCTCTTGCAGGAAAATGTCTCTTCAAAAGACACAGGCCTCTGACGGACAAGACAGAGCGGTCACAATGAGTTAAGTGTATTCTGAGAGATATAGCGGACGAGATATAGAAACAAGAGTGGTTCCTTCTAATTCTTAATATGAAACGTCATTTGAAGCGGAAAACAGGAGTGGTATGCAGATTTCCGCAAGTCAGTGATTCACACCCAAGACAGGCTAGCACAATTTTCTCGTTATCGTAAGTTTTTTTCCGGATAGAGTTCAAAAGTATTGGTTATAATATGCTATGCTAAGCCCACTATCGTTCAAGTATTTATAATGTGTAATGGATTTACTTATTTTATTTATTTATTTATTTATTTATTTATTTATTTATTTATCTATTAAATTGTTTGTGTTTGTTTTTCCTTTATTTATTTATTTATTTAGATCCACACCTGTGCAGTAACGGCTAGCACGTCTGGCCGCGAAACCAGGTGGCCCGGGTTCGATTCCCGGTTGGGGCAAGTTACCTGGTTGAGGTTTTTTCCGGGGTTTTCCCTCAGCCCAATATGAGCAAGTGCTGGGTAACTTTCGGTGTTGGACTCCGGGACTCATTTCACCGGCATTATCACCTTCATCTCATTCAGACGCTAAATAAACTAAGCTGTTGATAAAGCGTCGTAAAATAACCTAGTAAAATAAAAATTTATGTATTTATTTAATATTTATATATATATATATATATATATATATATATATATATATTTATTTATTTATTTATTTATTTATTTATTTAACACGTTGCAGTCTCTGAGGACGTATAGTCTTGAGAGAGAGAAATGTAATATTATAGTTATTTAGGTTTACATCAGAATAAAACGACATCAAAACATTCTTTGATCTGTGGTTGCATTCTGATTTTCTTTCTCTTTCTATTGCAGCGACACAATATCCTGAAGGGACACTATAATGGATTACACTCCAGCTTACAAATATAATACATTTCCACATCTACTACAGTGCATTGACATGATATACTACTATCACCACAGTGTGACTCCGAAAAGCTTATCACGATACTCAAGACTCTAACGACGGGCTCAATTTCAAACAATTCAATGCATAAAACTACAATAATAATAATGATAATAATAATAGTAATAATAATAATAATAATAATAATAATAATAATACTTACTTACTTATTTACTGGCTTTTAACCCGGAGGTTCATTGCAGCCCTCACATAAGCCCAGCATTGGTCCCTATCCTGAGCAAGATTAATCCATTCTCTATCATCATATCCCACCTCCCTCAAATCCATTTTAATATTATCTTCCCATCTACGTCTCGGCCTCCCTAAAGGTCGTTTTCCCTCTGGCCTCCCAACTAACACTCTATATGCATTTCTGGATTCGCCCATACGTGCTACATGCCCTGTCCATCTCAAACGTCTGGATTTAATGTTCCTAGTTATGTCAGGTGAAGAATACAATGCGTGCAGTTCTGTGTTGTGTAACTTTCTCCGTTCTCCTGTAACTTTATCCCTCTTAGCCCCAAATATTTTCCTAAGCACCTTAATCTCAAATACCCTTAACCTATGTTCCTCTCTCAAAGTGAGAGTCCAAGTTTCACAACCATACAGAACAACCGGTAATATAACTGTTTTATAAATTCTAACTTTCAGATTTTTTGACAGCAGACTAGATGACAAAAGCTTCTCAACCGAATAATAACACGCATTTCCCATATTTATTCTATGTTTAATTTCCTCCCGAGTATCATTTATATTTGTTACTGTTGCTCCCAGGTATTTGAATTTTTCCACCCCTTCAAAAGATAAATTTCCAATTTTTATGTTCCCATTTATTACAATATTCTCGCCACGAGACATAATCATATACTTTGTCTTTTCGGGATTTACTTCCAAACCTATCTCTTTACTTGCTTCCAGTAAAATTCCCGTGTTTTCCCTAATCGTTTGTGGATATTCTCCTAACATATTCACGTCATCCGCATAGACAAGCAGCTGATGTAACCCGTTCAATTTCAAACCCTCTCTGTTATCCTGGACTTTCATAATGGCATACTCTATAAGTCTAGAGCAAAGTTAAAAAGTAAAGGTGATAGTACATCTCCTTGCTTTAGCCCACAGTGAATTGGAAACGCATCTGACAGAAACTAACCTGTACGGACTCTGCTGTACGTTTCACTGAGACACATTTTAATTAATCGAACTAGTTTCTTGGGAATACCAAATTCAATAAGAATATCATATAAAACTTCTCTCTTAACCGAGTCATATGCCTTTTTGAAATCTATGAATAACTGATGCACTGTACCCTTGTACTCCCATTTTTTCTCCATTATCTGTCGAATACAAAATATCTGATCAATAAATAATAATTGATACGGCGTCGTAAAATAACCTACTTAATAATAATAATAATAATAATAATAATAATAATAATAATAATAATAATAATAATAATAATAATGTAACAAGACTGAGATTTAGGGCGGTAGTAGTAGTAGTAGTAGTAGTAGTAGTAGTAGTAGTAGTAGTAGTAGTAGTAGTAGTAGTAGTAGTAGTAGCAGTAGTAGTAGCAATAGTAATAGATAACCTTAATAAATATAAAATGCTAAGAAAAAAGAAATTAAAAAAATTCCGATAGTAAAGACATTGTCAATAAACTTACATGTAGGCCTATGGTGGAACTACAGTTTCATATAAAACGTCTGTGTCGATTTTTTTTCTTCGGTTTCTGACATACTTTACATTACATCATTTAACAGGCTGCATGTTTTTCACGACAGCCACTATCACTGGCTGACGTCACTTGTGCTCACCCTATCCAATAATTTTTAAGCGTACTAAGTTCTAATGTCTTCACCTTGAAAACGAGGAGGAGGTGGTGCTGACGGGTAAGGGCATCAGTCATGCGCACGTACAGCTTAACGTTTTAGCGTCTAAAATGTGTTGGAGCTTTAGAATCAGAGAACAACGGAATGTTGTACACAATAAGCTTATTTATAACGCTATTAGTTGCGCTTAAAGCAAAGACATTCTGAAGGTTTACCCATGGAAAAGTTTCCTACCATAAATCCACAAAAAAGTGCAAAACACATTTTAGTAATAAGTTAAAAAAATGCCTAGTGTTTTATCTACAAATTCATGCAACATGATGTTAACTATATTTCTTGGTTCATATCCTTATCGACAACCCAATGATGCCAATATTGGAATCATTTCAGAAATCTAATCTGATTTTTTTTTTTTTTTCAGAAAATATCCAATATTCCTCTTTTCTTAGGTCAAAATAGAAGATAGAATCACAAAAGAAATTTTTTTCGCATGCAAAAACAAATTTAGGTCAAAAAGGGTTAATAAAAAAGGGATTTAATATTTTGAGAGGAGATTGTATTTATATAAAAAAGTCTAATAAACAAGGGTGCGAAAAATACTGTCTTTTGGAAAACAAGGACTGTGAAATTAGTATTGTAACAACAATATATCTTTTAATGTGAGCTCTTTGTTCGTTTCTTTTACGGGATATCATATCTGCCTGTTTACTCTTTTGTTTAAAGCATTGTAATAAGAAACGAGAAATGAGCTCAAGTTAGAAGATATGCTGTTGTTACAATGTTAATTATATAGTCCTTGTTCCTTCGAAGATGTTAATTTTAGGACCAAAGTTTTGTTGTTTTTGTCAATACTACCTCCTCTTAAAATATTAGATCCTTTTTTTCTAAACTGACATTAGAAGATACACTGTAGTTACAATTCCACTTTCACAATCTTTGTTTCTTCAAAGGTATTAATTTTATGACCCATGATTACCTGAATTTATGAATACTACCTCCTCTCAAAGTATTAGACCGTATTTTCTTAACTCACATTAGAAGTTACAAAGATATTCATTTTAAGACCCAAGTTTTCTTGCTTTTATGAATACAACCTCCTCTCAAAATATTAGACCCTTTTTTCTAAACTGACATTAGAAGATATACTGTAGGTACAACTCCACTTTCACAATCCTTGTTTCTTCAAAGATATTAATTTTAGGATCCATGATTACCTGAATTTATGAATACTACCTCCTCTCAAAGTATTAGACCGTATTTTCTTAACTCACATTAGAAGTTACAAAGATATTCATTTTAAGACCCAAGTTTTCTTGCTTTTATGAATACAACCTCCTCTCAAAATATTAGACCCTTTTTTCTAAACTGACATTAGAAGATATACTGTAGGTACAACTCCACTTTCACAATCCTTGTTTCTTCAAAGATATTAATTTTAGGATCCATGATTACCTGAATTTATGAATACTACCTTCTCTCAAAGTATTAGACTGTATTTTCTTAATTCACATTAGAAGTTACAAAGATATCCATTTTAGGACCCAAGTTTTCTTGTTTTTATGAGTACTACCTCCTCTCAAAGTATTAGACTGTATTTTCTTAATTCACATTAGAAGTTACAAAGATATCCATTTTAGGACCCAAGTTTTCTTGCTTTTATGAATAGAACCTCCTCTCAAAATATTAGACCCTTTTTTCTAAACTGACATTAGAAGATATACTGTAGGTACAACTCCACTTTCACAATCCTTGTTTCTTCAAAGATATTAATTTTAGGATCCATGATTACCTGAATTTATGAATACTACCTTCTCTCAAAGTATTAGACTGTATTTTCTTAATTCACATTAGAAGTTACAAAGATATCCATTTTAGGACCCAAGTTTTCTTGTTTTTATGAGTACTACCTCCTCTCAAAGTATTAGACTGTATTTTCTTAATTCACATTAGAAGTTACAAAGATATCCATTTTAGGACCCAAGTTTTCTTGCTTTTATGAATACAACCTCCTCTCAAAATATTAGACCCTTTTTTCTAAACTGACATTAGAAGATATACTGTAGGTACAACTCCACTTTCACAATCCTTGTTTCTTCAAAGATATTAATTTTAGGATCCATGATTACCTGAATTTATGAATACTACCTTCTCTCAAAGTATTAGACTGTATTTTCTTAATTCACATTAGAAGTTACAAAGATATCCATTTTAGGACCCAAGTTTTCTTGTTTTTATGAGTACTACCTCCTCTCAAAATATTATATCCTTTTTTGTAAACTGATATTAGAAGATATACTGTAGTTATAATTTCACTTTCACTATCCTTGTTTCTTCAAAGGTATTAATTTTAGGACCTATGTTTACTTGTTTTTATGAATAATACCTCCTCTCAAAGTATTAGACCGTGTTTTCTTAACTCACATTAGAATCTTCTCCAATTGTTTTTATGAATACTAACTCCTCTCAAAATATTAGACCCCTTTTCCTTAACCCACATTACAAGATCTGCTTTTGTTACAAATCCAATTTCACAGTCATTGTTTCTTCAATTGTTTTTATAAATACTAACTCCTCTCAAAATATTAGACCCTTTTTCCTTAACTCACATTACAAGATCTGTTGTTGTTACAAATCCAATATCACAGTCATTGCTTCTTCAATTGTTTTTATGAATACTAACTCCTCTCAATATATACATTTTTTTTTCTTAACTCAAATTTGAAGATACGCTGTTGTTACAATTTCAATTTCAAAGTCCATGTTTCTTCAAATATATTGATTTTAGAAGCCACTTTTAGTAGATTTCCTTTCTTATTTTTATGAATAGTACCTCCTGTCAAAATATTTTATCCTTTTTGGTAACTCACATTAGGAGATAAGCTTTGTTACAATTCCAATTTCACAGTCTCTGTTTCTTCAGATATATTGATTTTAGAATCCATGTTTACTAGACTATTTTCTTGTTTGATGAAAACTACTTCCTCTCAAAGTATTTTACTTTTTTTTTTCTTAACATATTGTATAAATGCACGTTGTTGACAATACAGGTATAATGTCCATTGTTTAATTGAAGAATAATTATTTTCATTTAGTAAAACAGTTTATAATGTGGGTCAATTGAAGAAAAGTGAATGGCTGCTAAATACAAATTTATTGGAGTTGTCATAATACTCCATCATCCTTATAAAAACCTCAATAAGGACATCCAATACTAACTTCTTACATAAAAGGCCTATTGAAACAAACCAATCTGCAACAGGAATATTGGATGTTAAAGTACAATGTTTTAGAAATAATTATATTTTTAGCAGACTGATAAATTTAATTCTTACACAATAATATACAGTATATTGTATCCTTCTTAATATTCTACCACAGTCTACTATATACAGTCGCGAAGCTTGAGGTGTTTTTTTGCAAATCTCGTGATAAAGCGCTCCAAGCGGTTAGCAACTAGAAACAATAGACTGTCCATGGTCGACTTTTGACTGTGTCGTATTTCTATCGAGTGCTAGCTCGTTGCGTATTTCACATTGATGCTTGTGAAATGTTCGTTATTGGTTATAATGAAAATGTTAATGGCTAAAATATAATAATTGGAATAATAATATGGGACAAGGAGGAAACGTTTGTAGTGCTATAAATTGTAGCAACAGTAAGAGAAAGAGGCCAGAGTTATCCTTTTTCCGATTTCCGAAAGATTCAGAAAGGTTCCTGGGTTTCCACAAGAATGCTGTGCAAAAACAAAACTGTTAATTTGAAGTTCTTTGTGACTGTTAGAATAAATTATATCCTTAAATTTCACAATGAAATGTTTCAATCTAACCGAAAGGACATTAGATACCGGTTAAAGTTCTGTCACTTAGGCTGCTAAATTTCCAGAGAAATAAAGGTTAGGTCTACTTTTTTTGTCAGAGAATATATTTTTAATTGTAGCTATTAATTTTGTTATTATTTTTATGTGTTATTTAGTAAAGACGTAGAAAAATTAAGTTTGTTTTAATGAAATTTATTGATCACGTTTTATTTTCAATTCTGGTGGGATTGTTATTGCTTAGGCCTACTTTTTTCTTCAAAGGATATGTTTTTAATTATAGCTGTTAATTTTGTTGTTATTTTTATTTGTTGCTTTACTAGAGACGTAGAAAAAGTCTGTTACAATAAAATTTATTGATCACGTTTTATTTCCAATTCTGGTGTGATTATTATTGCTTAACCTCATCCCACTTTGTTAACTACGTAAGCCTACACTACAAGTACCGGTACACGTAAGTTACTCCATTAATTCATATTTCCATTATTATTGTTGTAAAGGGAAATGCAAATTAATATTTATTGGTTTCATAGTTAATTATCGCTATAATCTTGAATGAGTGAAGCTATTATAGTAAATTTCAGTTCGTTTTGCACAAACAAAAATTATATTAACTTATTTCTTGCAGGTATCTTCGAGTTTATGATGGAATTTAATATACTTCATTAAAATATTAAATTAACTTTATGCATTTAATATTTCAATAATGGAAGGAAGGTGTTAATTTTTCCAAAAGAACACGACAACGAAAGTGTAACATATTTTGTCGGCTGCTAGGAAAGAGATCTGCGATGATGAGGCGATAGTAGCGATCCTAGTGGTGGGCAACTACCCATGTTTACATTTTTACTACATATTGAGCTTCGCGACTGTATATAGTAGACTGTGATTCTACATTAAATTGATCAACCTGCTCATATGTATGGTAAAATTGAAGAAAATGTCGAATGATAGAATTCTCATTAGCTATATCTCAACCAGGGCAGGGCATGTAGCAGAAATGCATACAGAGTGTTAGTTGGGAGGCCGGAGGGAAAAAGACCTTTAGGGAGACCGAGACGTAGATGGGAAGATAATATTAAAATGGATTTGAGGGAGGTGGGATATGATGATAGAGAATGGATTAAGCAAATCAAGATTTCAGGTATAACTCCCTGTAAAGTTGATTTGAATAATTTCGAGGGAAAAATTGTTCCGGAGCCGGGTATCGAACCCGGGACCCGGTACGTTAAACCAAAGGTCCCGGGTTCGATACCCGGCTCCGGAACAATTTTTCCCTCGAAATTATTCGAGAATGGATTAATTTTGCTCAGGATAGGGACCAATGGCGGGCTTATGTGAGGGCGGCAATGAACCTCCGGGTTCCTTAAAAGCCAGTAAGTAACTAAGTAAGTAAGTACATCTCAACCAAGAGGTCATCGATTTGTGGGGGGTGCTTCAAGAAGAGCTGGAGAGAGGTTTGAGTTGAATTATATTTCATGTTAAAATTTGGGAGTAAATTTTCTAAGTTAAGAGAGAAGATGTAAGCATCACTTTTAGGAACATGTTTTGGCGGTCTAATCCTGTAATGTAATGAAAAAGAAGAATTGGAATTTAGAAAAGAAAATACCTTATTTCGTGGTAATAAAACTGAACTCATATCTTCCAAAAATGGATCATTTATAGACTAATAAAATTAATGGATTAAGTACAGATGTATACCATATTGTATTAATGATTGTACTAAAGCTAAAAATATTATTCTCATTGCCTCCTTAGTGATAAAATTTCGAAGTATTATGCATTTATGAATTGTCTTTCTTATACTTGTACGTACATAAAATCAATTTGTTTATCCCAACGTAAATGCCGATCTATAACAACTCTTAAATATCTGACATATAATTCATACATATAAATGAGAAATAAAAATAATTCATGGAAGTAATATGTAAACAGGGCGTTATACATTTTTATAGAAGAGAATAGATTAGTTCTGTTTACCAGGAACTGGAAAAAAAAATGACTGTAGAAGTTATAAACACATTTGAGACAAACTTGAAGGAATTGGTGCAAAGAAACAGGATCTCCTTGGTTACCGGGTACATAGAGAAAAATCAAGCGAGATATTATACAGTAATCTTCCTGATGTATAGAAATAAGTACGTTGACTTTAAACCATAGTTACAAATACTGAGAAGGTCGTAGTCGTCAGGCATGTTTTTATTGATTTCCTAAGTTTAAGTAATAGTAATAGACCTCTTATGCCCCTTTACATTGTGGAATATCACGTTTATATTTAAGACTGATCTCAATCGAAATTCGGTTATTTGAAGAGCTCTACCAAGAAAATCTATGTTCAATGCCGAGCAAATCCTGTGACTTGGATAGATTTTTTCCGATCGCTTGATTTATTTTTCTTTCTTTTACTGTACTGTTGCTCCAGTATCGGTAACATAGGCTCAAAAATAGTTCCTGCAGCATAAAAATGTCACTAAATGAAAACTATCCACCATCGAAAGAAATTAAAGAGACAATTGCCAAAAATAGTGTATAACTTTTAGAGTTTATGACAAAGATTAACTTCTGAGGACAACCGGTATATTTGTTGCAGTTTAATTACTTTTCTAGAAAAAGATAAGCGAACGTTGGATTTTTCTTTTCTTTTCAGGAATGTGATTTATTTCCTCTCGCATGTACAGAACAATATAATATACCCAAAAGCAATTCAGACGAACACATAAACAAAACCAGCATAAACATGTGTAAATGAAATGAAAATAGTGAAATGTTAGTTCAGCAGATTATTCAACAAAGTTTCAAAATTAAAATGAATAAAAACACAGTACTTAATCTTTATTTCAGTAAGATTGTGTTTAGCTCCTTGCAACATAACACTGCATAATACCAATGCAGCTGTGGTGGAACGAGAAATAGGAGAGGAACTAAAAAATTCAAAGAAAATCTAACGCAAAGATGCTTTCGCTACTAGAAGACTTACAGAATATTCGAGAATCAAACTGCAATCGATATGAAATTATGTAGCTATATAAAACAGATAATTCTCTCCAATGTTAAACGAAATAAATTACTTTATATCTGTAGTGGCTTATAGTGTATATGGTTATAATTTAAGAGGTTCCAACTTCGATTTCCGTTGATGAGATCCAAGGACCTGTAGTCCTCTTGAGTCATACTTGTTCTGTGACCTTGTGCAGTACGTACCATAACACTAACGAGTCCAATGCTATCTATTGGCACTCATCCCATGAGCTCTGTAACATTAATTATCATCCAATGGTCCTTTCATCGTTTCCTAGGTTGTCCCCTGGTTTGTCATTCCATATTAATTTCAATGACATGTATTTCATCTCCTTAACATGTTCTTTCTGAGTTCTATGATAAATGTTTAATGGTCTCCATGATACCGTGTAGATAAATATTGATTTGGTGTCATTCTTTCAGTGATCCAATCTTGTGAAATATAGGAGAAGTCCTAAAATCTTTATCTGCGTTGCTTCCAGAAGTTTCTTACTCATATGTATAGCTTGCTGATTATTGTTGCTTAGATCGCTTTTTCATCTATTTAACTATATATCTTTTTGTAACATTGTTTTAATGTATTTTCTAATTCAAGGATAACACGTAATAGATAAATGATAAATTTTATAGTATATTTATTTGGTAATTATTATACTTGGAAGAAAAGTCATTATTAAGTAAATACATTAAGCTTATAATGTAATGCAATACATTTAGTTTAATATCTATATCAGATATATAAAATTCTAACAATAAATCACTGGAATTTTTGTGAAAAAAAAAATCATAACATTGTGTGTACATCTAGGCTATAATATGCTTATACACTGTTTGGTTTCCTGTGTATAAAACAGAGGGATTAATCAATGGCATGAGAATATAAGTGTTTAAAACAAATGAAGAAATAACTAAATCAGTGGGCAATGTTTAGAAATTAGCAAGCTTCGAAAATCTGTAAAACAAGAAAACATCAGGCTTTGACTGAAACCATAAAATTGATGTTCTCTTGTTTTACAAACTGTCAAAGCCTGCTAATTTCTAAACACTGCCCAACGATTAAGTTATTTCTTCATTTCCTTATACATAGCTTTCTTGTGGCAATGTTAAATCCTAAGTGTTATACCCAGAAAAAAGACACGGTAGGCTGTATGTATACGCACATGTTGGGGTTCGAAACCTTTTTCGCAGATTCTGTGAAAACTGCTTGGAAACAGGTTTTGTCGATAATTTGTGTTTCTCTGGTTATTTCTCGATTCTAATAGCTACTGCCAGGCAATTATTCTATTCCGCGAGGAATAAATTTATACTGCTACTGGAATAAAAACCAAATTCAATATTTTTCACTACGATCGTTGACAAACATCAACTCAATTCTTTATTATTTTGTTATACACATGTTTCTATTTATTTGACCGTTATAGTTCAAAAGGCAAGTTCAGTAAAGAAATAAATAAAATACGTAATAGCTATATGTAGAGGAAACATCTGAATAACACGACCAAATAACATATCATCTCGTAATTGCTATGGTAACGAATTGTTATTTAGTTACGTGAAATAAATCATTGTAAATGTGTAGATTCTACTTCTGTTATGAAACGTGGGATATTGGGAGAGTGTAAACACGGGAAGCAAACGCAGTGCGGGACATTTAAATGGCAGGAAGTGCATGGAGTGGTAACGAGAGAGTTGTGGGGGGGGGGGGGGAATTGGAATAATGTACCTGCACCACCTTGGCCGACCTTGTATCCGTCATCTTGCTGCCAGCTGTTGTTTAATAAGCAAAAACCCGAAATTATCGTGCGTGACGATATGTGAATGAGGAAGGGGCACTTACCGAGGTCCGGAATGGAGCTGGAAGGTTCCTCGTGGTGGGCGCCCCTTTCCTGCTTCACTTCGCAGCCGCCATTGCTACGGATCTTGGGGGGTGGAGGCGGCGGGGGTGGACGCATCGTGGACGTCCCCGGCGGTGAGCACGTCGACGAGGACACCAGAGGCGGCGGCGCCGATATCACCGACGTGGGGATTCGGAAGTCCTTAGCATCCGGCATGTCTGTGGTAGACGTCGTGGACACCGTGGGGATGGGCTGCATTCCGAGGGTCTAGAAGGCACTGTTCACACAGCTACATCCATATGCACACGATGAGCTTCCACAGCCCAATTAGCAAGTTTTTCACGCCGGCCGCTGTTAGAAACTGAAAGTAGCGACTATGTTCTGCGGTCATAAATGCGAGATCGGACTTTCTCGTCTGGATTGTAGATCATTTATGTACGAATTTTATTTCCCATACACTTCGCCGATACACTCACACACTCGCTCACACACGCACACACCGGCGCTACAATACGAAAGTGAAATTGAAACTGCAGTTTTGATGCTCTTGAAAAGAGGAGTTCCTCTTTGGGGGGTTTGGCGGAATGCGCGTGCGTATGGCTCCCGCTCTATATAGAGGGGTTGTAGTTAAAAACTTCCCCCGCAATGCTAGGGGAGTTTTACTGTATAATGGGATGTCCTTTAATGACGGTGCTTCGCAGGGGGCCCCCCCTTCTTTCTCTCTCTTCCACTCTCTCTCTGCTTTTCACGAATTACGATGCACTACACTACACTTTTACCTCTGTGAGTTTGCGCTGATTGGACAAAAAAATTTTTCAAATAAATGGCGTTGCAGACCGACACCAAAAAAAAAAAATCAGACACAAATATCCTTGGCAACCACAGTAATATAAGCTAGGGATTTATTGCACAGGAATTGAAACGAGGGGGGTGTTCTGAATGTATGTACCACGTTCTGTAACTGACATTTCACCACTGTCACTTCCCAAACACAACACAAGATCAACAAAACAGATTAGTCACTAGCGAGAAAACAATATCTGTAGACGAGCTGGGCTGCCACATCCTACAGACGAGCGATAAAACTGATTCTTAAGAAGTTCTCCGCTGGCAATGTCAGTTGTTGACTGATTAAGGCGTAATCGTCACTGCATGTGTCAGCAAGCAGATACCGAGTTGAATAAACTAGTGACCTTCACACATATTCCAACAACAGCACTATGACGCTGTAAGAACAGAAAAGACGGACACATGTGATGGTGGGTAAAGGGCAAGGAGCTATCACTCGTGACACTGTTCCAAGGGCGATTGTTGCACAGTTCCAACAATACAGCGTAAGCGGTGGGCGAGGAACCGGCGGAGACCCTGTCACGGTCGGCCGACAACCCCCGAGCTCTCCAACATGACTGTCACTCGTGTTTTCACTCTCGTCGCAACAATGAGCCCTCAACAACAATGGAGGGCTTGGAGTAACATTCCCCGTGCGTGCGTCGTCGTCGTCTGTCGTAGTAGCGATGGTGGCCTGACCTAGACGACGAGATGTGCGCCGAGCCTCGTGCCCGCTCGGTCTAGCTCGGCTCCCGGCTCGGGGAATTTTCAGCAGTGCTTTGGCCTTGTCCTTGAACGCGGCTCCTGAACCCGGCGCGCTGGGGGAGGGGAGCTCGGCGCGCGGGGGGAGCACTCGGCGGACGCCCCGCAATCGATTGCGCTCGCTCGCAGGGCTGCAAAGCGAAACTCGGACACATTCATGTTTATTTCGGGGGGCACACGTTTTCGTGCTAATTGTTTACCGAAAAGGAGCGGTACTTTTCCACAGTTGGACAAGATAGCGTGGTACCAAAGGTGGCGCTCGTATCGGCCACGGCGTGGGAGTCGTTTTTAAATAGCCCGTCATTCATTCACGGAGTCCTCCTCAGCTGACAAGGAAACTCGACCAGCGAAGGTGACTTCATCTCCCATTATAATTGATCCCACATATTTCCTCCTCCTTGACACACCGCCCCTCTGTCGGTGTTGATTTCATTTTCCTCCGGGTGTGGAAATTGCCTACGATTTAAAAGGCAAGACAATTTTATTGTATTCTTACTTACTACTCACTACCTTTTAAACAACCCGGAGGTTCATTGCCGCCCTCACATAAGCCCGCCATCGGTCCCTATCCTGAGCAGGATTAACCCATTCTCTATCATCATATCCCACCTCCCTCAAATCCATTTTAATATTATCCTCCCATCTACGTCTCGCCCTCCCTAAAGGTCTTTATCCCTGCGGCCTCCCAACTAACACTATATACATTTCTGGATTCGCCCATACGTGCTACATGCCCTGCCCATCTCAAACGTCTGCATTTAATGTCCCTAATTATGTCAGGTGAAGAATACAATGCGTGCAGTCCTGTGTTGTGTAATTTTCTCCATTCTCCTGTAACTTCATACCTCTTAGCCCCAAATATTTTCCTAAGCACCTTATTCTCAAACATCCTTAATCTCTGTTCCTCTCTCAAAGTGAGAGTCCAAGTTTGACAACCATACAGAACAACTGGTAATATAACTGTTTTATAAATTCTGACTTTCAGATTTTTCGACAGCAGACTGGATTATAAAAGTTTCTCAGCCGAATAATAACAGGCATTTCCCATATTTATTCTGTGTTTTATTTTCTTCCGAGTACTTACTTACTTACTTACTTACTTACTGGCTTTTAAGGAACCCGGAGGTTCATTGCCGCCCTCACATAAGCCCACCATTGGTCCCTATCCTGAGCAAGATTAATCCATTCTCTATCATCATATCCCACCTCCCTCAAATCCATTTTAATATTATCCTCCCATCTACGTCTCGGCCTCCCTAAAGATCTTTTTCCCTCCGACCTCCCAACTAACACTCTATATGCATTTCTGGATTCGCCCATACGTGCTACATGCCCTGCCCATCTCAAACGTCTGCATTTAATGTTCCTAATTATGTCAGGTGAAGAATAGAATGCGTGCAGTTCTGTGTTGTGTAACTTTTTCCATTCTCCTGTAACTTCATCCCTCTTAGCCCCAAATATTTTCCTAAGCACCTTATTCTCAAACACCCTTAACCTATATTCCTCTCTCAAAGTGAGAGTCAAAGTTACACAACCATAAAGAACAACCGGTAATATAACTGTTTTATAAATTCTGACTTTCAGATTTTTCGACAGCAGACTGGATGATAAAAGCTTCTCAGCCGAATAATAACAGGCATTTCCCATATTTATTCTGTGTTTAATTTCCTTCCGAGTACTTACTTACTTACTTACTTACTGGCTTTTAAGGAACCCGGAGGTTCATTGCCGCCCTCACATAAGCCCGCCATTGGTCCCTATCCTGAGCAAGATTAATCCATTCTCTATCATCATATCCCACCTCCCTCAAATCCATTTTAATATTATCCTCCCATCTACGTCTCGGCCTCCCTAAAGGTCTTTTTCCCTCCGGCCTCCCAACTAACACTATACAGTAGAACCTCTATTATCCGTAGTAATGAAGGGGGTGGAATGAACGGTTAATCGAAAAAGTCGGATAAACCTTACGGTACCATAAAAGGTTTCGTAATTTCCACTGTGATCTTTTGTTTTAACGCACTATATAGGTAGTAGATTAGAAATTCACTAATATAAGTCTGATTTTAAAAGACGGGATTTTAATGGCTGAGGAAACTTCTTATGGTTGCTGTCTGTGGAATGATAGGTCTCATGATGTAGATTTACATACTTAATACACTTCATACTTTTTTTTATTAAATTGCGCACAGTTGTAATTTAAATCTCGTATTCTGATACGAGACGAACCATAGTTTTTCTTTTCCCGACCCACTGTCTTACTTGCACTTTTTTTTTTTGTAGCACAACACGTTTTCTTTTGACACCTCTGGAAGACATTTTGCATAGGAGTTAGACAATACGGCCACTCGAAGGGTAGACCATACTGAGTAAGGGTAAAAGTCTGTAACAGAAGAATAAATGAAACTATAAACAAACTACTTCTTGACTACTTATACTTTTGTATAAACTACTTCTTACGTCAACTCAAAACGAACTGACAATCACCACATCTGACCTAAATGCAGTAAGTAGGCCTACAGTGTAAATCTGATCGCCCAAATATCAGGAATTGTGCATAGACTTCTCCATACAGAATTTTCAAGGCAGTTGGAACACTCGAGATTGGAAGCCCTGTAGAATGTAAACGTGGAATAGTTAATTTGATCGTTTTCAAATTATCTAACAATTTGACAACTCTATATACCTTATACAGGGACATCATTTTATTTTTACTTCAATTTTTATTGTACCTGAGTTTTTGAATGTACTTCACTCCCACCCCTTCCATTAATGAAGTTCAACCGTTCTCCACACAGATCCAAGACCGCGTATACAGTCATAGTAGCCCCACCGTCACAGTACGTTCCAAAAATATGTTCGCGTTTTCCAATGATGAAAGAGCATTCAATATTGCATCATTTTCGCACAGGTACTGTCGTCCATTTGCCTACGTCGCATTCCGGTTTTCTACACCAGCTTCTATTCGCCTCTCTGTAAAGGCTAGTGACTGGGCTGTCTTACCTCTTTTCTGAGAACATTAATTTCTGTTAGGAATTGGACATCAACGTAATATTATACCCATAAAACTGATTAAAATAACTTAAATAAAAGGGCCTCGTTAAGTAATTAACTGTCACGTGATTTCCCTCCTTTCTACGATCCTGCGACATAACCACTTGGACGGACAGTAGATAGCATGTGTGAGTAATTTTATCTTTTCGGATCGAGCAGAAGTGAAGATTGAATTTACAGTACGTACGGTACTCTTTTACAGAGTAGGTACAAAATTATTTCAACATGAGTTACTAGTACGAAGGACGAAACTGGTAATTGGAATTACACACATTAGAACTGGAGTCTGTATCAAAATGAACCGCCACCATTTTGAAAAATGTGTTTAAATATCCATATTATGATTGTTTTTCAATTTAACTTCGTTCTCTATAGTGTACGCTAATGTGCTGTAGACAGTATAATATACACTGCATAATGAATACGTCCGCATGGAAAGCTCAGTTCGTGAGTAAAAACATTGTTAATACAGTACTGTGTTTTGGTTAAACAAAAACTTAATGAAAATTATAAAACTCAAACGCGTGATATTTCCTAGTCTACGTAAATGGATGAACTACTTTTCTTCCCTCCTATACCTAGTAAAGTGATTTGTTTGTATATTACGCCATCGACTCCAGTCGTGGAAGGGAGTAGCAACCGTTGATCCAAAGGTATAGCCAGGTTAATATCAGAAATGTTAGTAAAAATAAAATGATATCCCTGTATAAATATTTAATTATTATAGCATACCACTAAAGACTGGTTCACAATAAACCGGTAGAAAAAATTCGTACTAATATACTGTACAGTACTTCATAATTTTTCTGCAGCATAAAAAAGGAGGTTGAGAGAAAGACAGTCGGATAATCCACCAATCGGTTAATAGGGTGACGGATAATCGGAGTTCTACTGTATATGCATTCCTGGATTCGCCCATACGTGCTACATGCCCTACCCATCTCAAACGTCTGGATTTTATGTTCCTAATTATGTCAGGTGAAGAATACAATGCGTGCAGTTCTGTGTTGTGTAACTTTCTCCATTCTCCTGTAACTTCATCCCTCTTAGCCCCAAATATTTTCCTAAGCACCTT
The DNA here is from genome assembly GCF_040183065.1 of Periplaneta americana. Taxonomy (NCBI): domain Eukaryota; kingdom Metazoa; phylum Arthropoda; class Insecta; order Blattodea; family Blattidae; genus Periplaneta; species Periplaneta americana. The sequence goes on from NC_091133.1 coordinate 114,583,383, forward strand.
ATTCTCAAACACCCTTAATCTGTTCCCCTCTCAAAGTGAGAGTCCAAGTTTCACAATCATTCAGAACAACCGGTAATATAACTGTTTTATAAATTCTAACTTTCAGATTTTTCGACAGCAGACTAGATGATAAAAGTTTCTCAACCGAATAATAACAGGCATTTCCCATATTTATTCTATGTTTAATTTCCTCCCTAGTATCATTTATATTTGTTACTGTTGCTCCCAAATATTTGAACTTCTCCACCTCTTACTTTGTCTTTTCGGGATTTACTTCCAAACCGATCGCTTTACTTGCTTCAAGTAAAATTCCCGTGTTTTCCCTAATCGTTTGTGGATTTTCTCCTAACATATTCATGTCATCCGCATAGACAAGCAGCCGATGTAACCCGTTCAATTCTAAACCCTCTGTGTTATCCTGGACTTTCCTAATGGCATACTCTGGAGCAAAGTTAAAAAGTGAAGGTGATAGTGCATCTCCTTGCTTTAGCCCACAGTGAATTGGAAAAGCATCTGACAGAAACTGACCCATACGAACTCTGCTGTACGTTTCACAGAGACACATTTTAATTAATCGAACTAGTTTCTTAGGAATACCAAATTCAATAAGAATATCATATAAAACTTCTCTCTTAACCGAGTCATATGCCTTTTTGTATTGTATTCTATTTATTATTAACTGAAAATTGGCATATCGTCGCTGCGTCTCCAAAATCCGCTATGTGCTTCTAAAAAGAATTTGCAGAAGAAAGAAGAAAGCATTGTCACTTCTAATTTCCTTGATTTTCAAAGCCATTTTTGGTATAATTTCAATCATTACGTGCAAAATGATGAAATTATTCCGAAAGTAGCTTCGAAAATCACGCAAATTAAATGTGGCAGTGCTTTTTCTTTCTCTTGCAAAATATTTCTAAATGCACAAAAAGGATTTTGAAGGCGTAACGACGATATACCAGATGGCAGTATTACATAATATAATACAAAATAAATTTACGTAATATTTACTGTACAACAATAACAAGAAAATCCACAAACGATACGGGAAAACAAGGAAATTTTACTTGAAGCAAGTAATGACATGCGTTTGGAAGTAAACCCGGAAAGACCAAGTAGGCCTATATGATTATATCTCATAGTACGAAATGGAAAATGAAAACTGGAAATTTATCCTTTCAAAAGGTGAAAAAATTCAAATATCTTGCAGCAACAGCAACAAATATAAATAACACTCGAGAGGGAATTAAAAACAGAATAAATGTGGAAAATGCTTGTTATTATTATTCGGTTGAGAAGATTTTTCCATCCAGTCTGCTGTCAAAAAGGTTGAAAGTTGGAATTTATAAAACAGTTATATTACCTGTTGTTTTCTATGGTTGTGAAACTAGGATTCTCACTTTGAGAGAGGAACAGAGGTTAAGGATATTCGAGAACAAGATGCTCAGGAAAATATTTGGGGCTAAGAGGCATGAAGTTACAGGAGAATGGAGAAAGTTACACAACGCATAATTGCACGCAATGTATTCTTCACCGGATATAATTAGGAACATTAAATCCAGACTTTTGAGATAGGCAGGACATGTAGCACATATGGGTGAATCCAGAAATGCATATAGAGTGTAGTTTGGAGACCTGAGGGGAAAAAAGACTTTTAGGGAGGCTGAGACGTAAATGGGAGGATAATATTAAAATGGATTTGAGGGAGGTGGGGTATGATGCTACGGACTGGACTAATCTGGCTAAGAATAGGAACCGATGCAGGACTTATGTGAGGCAGGCAATGAACCTCTGGGTTCCTTAAAAGCCATTTATAAGTAACAATAATAAAGCAATAATAATAATAATAATAATAATAATAATAATAATAATAATAATAATAATAATGATAATAATAATAATATTATTATTGTTATTATTATTATTATTATTATTATTATTATTATTATTATTATTATTATTAAGATAAACAAAGGACGCTATCATTGAAAGCTGACCTAATTTGGCAAAATAATTAAATACGAGTTAATTAATTAACTGCAAACATGGCATGATTCTTTCAAAATATCTTACTGGATTTCACAAAATACAAACAATTAGAAGAGCATCTAGCATCACTGTGTTTACATGAGGTCAGAAGATTGATGAAGGAGAAAGAATTGGAAGAAATTGATTGGGAAGACAAGAACAATTAAAAAAATTATAAAAGTGTCATAAACTTTGAATGCAGAAAGACGCGAGCAGATCTGAATTGCAAATAGTTGTAGCTATATATATACAGGGTTAGTACAAAAGAAATAGACATTTTCATTGTTGTATAAAACAAATGTGTGATGTTGACATTCATTTTGCGCTGTTATATCGAAGAACTGTAGAAGTTTTCTACAAGGCACAATGTTGGTATTACTGCCCTGATTGTTGTTCTGATGCAAGCATAGCAGCTAAGATAACTATCTGTGATATCAATATGCATTTTGCGCTGTTAGGTTGGGGAACTGCGTCAACTGCATAGGGAAGGGGAGAACTCAATCTTCCAACAGAATGATTGGCACCAGGCTGTTATAAATTATCTGGATGAAACACTTCCACAGCGCTGGATTGGTCGTGCAACAGACGACAACCGCGCTTTCGCACGGTGGCCACCAAGGAGCCCCGATCTCACACCGTGCGATTGTTTCTTTGAGAGTTTTTGAAACACGTTTACTTCCCCTAATGATTTAAGTGAGATTACTGTGGCTAGTGTCATGCAGGTAGGCTATGTTACACCGGGTTTGGGATGAACTAGACTTCTTGATGTCGTGTGACACAAGGAGTACATATTGGGCATTTGTGAGTTCCCAAAGTAAACATGAAGAATTACTTTATAAAACATCATAAATTGATTCCTGTTAACTTTAATAATTTTTTATTTATATAACATTGAAAGTGTCATTTTTTTTGTACTAACTCGGTATAAATTATGAATTAATCGGAGTAAATTGACATTCTTTTCTAGGCCTATGGGAGGAGCTTTCTCCCACAGGCCATTCTTTAAATTCATCCCTGCTGTTTTGTACAGCCTTTCTTCGATTCTTAGCATACATATTGAAGTACTCCTTCACAGCAGAGATTATGTAACCATGGTTACGAGCCAAATTGAATTCGGCATACGTCATGTCATGACGCTGAAAGAGCACACAAAAAGAAACACAGTCAAATCTGCGTACACCCAAATTAAAAGAGAAAATTGTTCCAGAAAGGTTGCTGTTAAACATAGCAGAATCTTGATTGTCCGCCCTAAACGGGACCAAAAGTGAGCTGGATAAAAATAGTCGAGACCAATACTAGCCGCCCACGTAGCTTAGACTGCGCTCGGGAATGAGTTCGATTCCCGCTTGGATTGATTACCTTTTTGGTTTTTTCTACAGTTTCCCCAATTGTAAGACGAATGTCAGGTGCTACCATGGTGAATCCTCGGACTCATGTCGCTATCACCAATTGCATGGAAATAGACAGTCTAGCAGTTGATACAGCATCGTTAAACAACGCTTAAAAAAGAGGAGGCGTTTCGAAATATGGTTATTGTTAGTCTGAAAACCTTATCGTTAGTCTGAAGACGAAAGGGTGGTAGAAATGGGTATTCTACACGATGGGCCATGCACAAGGGAGTGAATAATTTTACTAACGTAGCAAGGGTCTTAAAGGAGAAGGGTATACCTTCCTTCTTTTGAACTTCTTTCCACGCGAGGACTTTGTCGAACTTATCATTATAGCATCATGGTAGGATGATACCTAGATGTTCATGATACCTCTTGAATCATTACCTCCATTCACTTTCGTCACTGAATATTGCATTATGATGAGATGAAAGCTTGACGTTCACGTTTTCTCTTGAATCATTACCACCATTTTCGTTTCTCATTATTGCATCATGTTAAGATGATAGTTGCTTGAGGTGACTGATTCCTTTTGAATCATTACCTCCACTCACTTTCATCTCTCAATATTGCATCATGATGGATGGGGTGATACTTTGAGGTTCATGATTCATTTTGAATCATTACCTCCCTTCACTTTCGTCTCTCAATATTGCATCATGATGGATGGGGTGATACTTTGAGGTCCATGATTCCTTTTGAATCATTACCTCCATTCACTTTCATCTCTCAATATTGCATCATGATGGATGGGGTGATACTTTGAGGTTCATGATTCCTTTTGAATCATTACCTCCATTCACTTTCATCTCTCAATATTGCATCATGATGGATGGGGTGATACTTTGAGGTTCATGATTCCTTTTGAATCATTACCTCCATTCACTTTCACCTCTCAATATTGCATCATGATGGATGGGGTGATAGTTTGAGCTTCATGATTCCTTTTGAATCATTACTTCCATTCACTTTCGTCTCTCATTAAAGCTTCTTTATCGAATGATAGTTTAAGCTTCATGATTCCTTTTGAATCATTATCTCCATTCACTTCCGTCTCTCATTAAAGCATCTTTATCGGATGATAGTTTAAGCTTCCTGATTCCTTTTGAACCATTATCTCCATTCACTTTCGTCTCTCATTAAAGTTTTTAAGTGTCCAATCCCTATGTTCCTTAAAAGCCATAAGAAGTAAGTAAACGACCCAAGGGAAACTTACTTTCAGGACGCGTCTCCTATGTAGTAGAGAGTAGAATTAATTATGTTCTAATAAATAGCCTTTGGCACTACCTATTTTATTTGGAATTTATAACAGGACATACCGAAGGGGATTTCTTATTTTTGTTTCAATCTCTGAGGTTCAGCATTGTCTATTTTATTTTATAAGACCATATTGAATAAAATCGTGTGGATTATTTTCTCTGTGAGCAACGTGACAATATTCCATCTCTAATAAGTAGGTCAGAGCATTCATTGTATTGCGACTATACTGCTTTTACTACGAATAAGCCACCAAACAAACATCGCAAAACGAATCGGAAAAAAAAAATAGAGCTCTTCCAGTATCGTGGTGTTTGCAAAAGCTTCAATTAAACCCAATGTCGAGGTTAAGTGCTCTACAGCTACTATTGTCTGATATTCAGGGCTGACTCCCGCTTCGCCGATTTTGTTATTTAGCAGCTGGAATGAAACATGGCAGCAATTTAAAATCGGGCACCACACTTCCTCCTTTTCAAAGCTATCTTCCACTTGCTACTAGATGTAGACAACTAAGTATGGATCTATTTCCATACTGTACGTAATTAATTTTGCTTTACGATATGGCCTAGAATTCTGTGTTTTCAAATCCAGATGGATTCCCGACACATTTGAAGATGTATCTCTAATCCTATACGGACCAGATGAGTTCCATTGTCTTATGCTTGTCCTATGTTATCTTCAGGTCTTACGGGATAGCTCTGTTCTCATACTGACAATATGATCATCAGACTGCAGTCTAGGGTCACCGATGTGCGAGACTGAAGTTTGGAACGCACTGAGTATACGTGACGTCATGGTCCATGAGGTGAGAATACAACTGCTTCGTAAGAAATTACATTACCGCCTTTCTCATTCTGCTTGGCGTGGGTCCTTAGTACTAGAGATCCTGTGAGTAACAAGTATATTTTATTTATTTTTATTTATTTATTTGGTTATTTATACATGCATATTTGTGTTAGTCCTAACTTCGCTGTTTTATAATTCACAGTACTGAGGAACATGTCGAAAATTAAGAGTAGCAAGCGTTGCCTTCAGAACGAACTTATAGCGGAAAGAAATTTCTTATTAAAGGAAAAAAACACGAATTTTACAAATTTATTGTTACAAAATATGTTGTTGTTGTTGTTGTTTTCTAATGCCAGGCGTTTGACAACAAAGTCATTTGACCTCTTGCACTCCAATATTTTTCAAAGATATTATCATGGCCAGCCACTGAAGCACAGATTTTGAGGTGTTCCGAATCCATTTCTTGGTTTGAGTTGCACAATGGGCAGTTAGGGGACTGATATATTCTAATTCTATGCAGGTGTTTGACCAAACAATCATGGCCTGTTGCCAACCTAAATGCAGCTACAGACGATTTTCGTGGTAAATCGGGAATTAACTGTGGATTTTGATGCAGAGAGTTCCATTTTTTCCCTTGAGATTGTGTTATCAAATTTTGTTTGTTGAAGTCTAAGTATGTAGATTTAATAAATCTTTTCACAGAATAATACGTAGATTTAGTAACAGGTCTGTAAGTAGCAGTGCTGCCCTTCTTTGCTAAAGTATCCGCATTCTCGTTTCCCAGGATTCCACAATGGGATGGTATCCATTGGAATACAATTCTTTTATTGAGTGATATTAATTGAGAGAGCATTTTAGTTATTTCTGCTGTTTGGGATGAAAGTGTGTGTTTAGAGACTATTGATAGAATAGCTGCTTTGGAGTTTGACAATATAACTGCATTTTTAAATTTATTGATGTGGCATAGAAGATTCCTGAGACTTTCACTTATTGCAATGATTTCTCCATCAAAACTTGTTGTTCCATACCCAAGAGATCTATAAAGTGAGAAGAGACAGCACGTAACACCTGCTCCGGCACCTTGTTCTCTGGAGATCAAGGATCCGTCAGTGTATAAATGAAGCCAGTTTTGTGGAGGGTACCTAATATTAATTGTCTCTAAAGACAATTGTTTTAGTATTTCAGTGTTTACTTCTGATTTTAGTATTTCTTCTGTTAAATTTAGATTATATTCTATATTTAATAGAGTTAAAGGGTTTGGTTTAATTTGTAGGTTTTCTTTTAAATTCGGGATATTGATTTTCTGTTTTAATTCTTGAACAATGGATATGAAACTTTTTTGAGTTTTCAATCTACAGAGAGGACTGTATGAACCACTCCAATATGTTAAAAAAATATAAGGACAGACAAAACTCGTTTCTTTCAAAAGCAGTGTAATAGCAAAAGGCACTACAGGAAAAGTATTTAATAATACAGTCAAAACTGATCTTCAACATCAAAATCAGACATAGAACATCAAAAAGAATTTAATCGAGATTTGTGTATAATGTTGGTACATGCCAACATTCCTTTCAACAATATTTCAAAGCGTTTCTTGAAAAAAAAGTTATTTTGAGTGAAAGTATAAATCTGTGGCCGGAAGAAAAAAGGTCTTAAGTCAATTTTTTTTTGTGAAAATGAGATATTTATATATTCTGAAAGCGGAGACAATTCTCTACAGTCTGGTAAAACGGCTAAAGTCAAATAAGACTCCTTACTGAATTTATAGAGCGTTACCAAATGTCCAAAGTACTTTTTTAATCGAGCACACACAGAATAAAGGACTTAAGAATATTTAATACTTTATTTCTTACAAACCATCACATGTTTACTTTCCATGATTCCCTATTAAAAAGGTCTAACTTGTATTTTAGCCATTTATCACATACTGATGCCCTTTCCTTTTACAAGTTTAAGCACCAGGGTAAACAGTCCTATAATTGTTTAAGACCCATTCTGCATTCCTAATAATTTACATTTCTCATTTATTTTGACACGAGAAAGGTCTTATGTTTACATAGTCCCTTCTACTCAGTTTGGGTTCTAGTCTTAAAGGGCTTAATTACAGCTATTTTTGGAAATAATCAAGAAAATTGTTACATGAGCACGTTTAGAAGAAATATAAACAAATAATATCCAGATAAAACCTCTTAATTAAAAAACTCTATAATTGACACCAATTTCAATCTTTCTACTGCTCTCCTGAAAAGTATAAAATTTTTACTTAAGACCTTTTTCCTCCCGGCCACAGAAATAATAACGTGAAAAACAAAAAAACGTTTGTTGCTTACCAACTTTTGAATATGTAAATATCTATTTTGTACAGATCACCTCGAAGTTACTATTTTTTTCTCTCTGTTTTCAAAAAATATCTTGATGTCGAATTTTTTTCTACTCTTCATCTATCAATCATAAAAATTAGAGCGCGATTGATTGACTGTATTAGGAACTACAACGTGATAAATACTTAACGCAGCGGGAAACTGATTTCTCCCTGCCTCTGGCTTCGATATCGCCGTCTCTCTCTCACACGCCATCTATAGTACAACGCTGCAGCGATCTCCGGTTGGTTCTCCTTATATGCAGATTTGCGCGGAGCAGTTTTGTATATTCCTAAACGGAAGAGAAGCCAAGTTCATGTGGTGTCCGAAATATTGTGAACGGAGTGAACTGGATCATATTTACCTCGCCTCCCTTATGTCCATGCCTGTCATAAACACACATTTACGCAAGAATCACACATAGATTTAAAAATGAAAAAAATAAGCTACGCTAACAGCTGATTATGAAATCTGTTATTGACATTGAAACAGAGCGTGAATATTGACCGGTGTTGATTCCACGAACTAGCAGAGTGCATCATAACCCTCTACGATTGCTTTAATTCCCTCAGTGTCTCGCTCACCGTAATCGCCTACGATTCCTTCTACATAACGTCAGTGGACACCTCACAGCTCAGCGGTCTTGTAACATGGGACGCGTAGTAAACTCGATGTGATGCTGGTAAATAAACACAAAGATAGAAATATTTAACACATATACATACCAACAAACATTAACATGGGGAAAAAAATCTAGAAAATATTTGATTGATTGACAATATACCTGGGCTGTGAAATTGGAAACACAAGAGAATTAGATCAACAAAGAAAATTACAAAATTTTAATCAAATATGTCTAACGATTAAAAGAACCCTATTAAACAAAACAAGGAAAGAAACCATTTTGAAGTTTTATAAAGTCTTGGCAGTCCCATCTGTCTTGTATGGCTCAGAATGCTGGACCCTAACAGAAAACCAAAAACACAAAATAGAAATATCAGAAATGAGATTTTTGAGATCGGTAGCTGGATACAGAAGAACAGACAAACATTACAATGAAACGATAAGAGACGAACTGAACATATTCAACTGAAACAATAGAATAAAAGAATACCAAGAAAAATATTATGAACACGTACAAAGAATGCCAGAATACCGTATCCCTAAAAAGATTCTAGAGCACAAACCCAAAGACAAGAGAGACAGAGGAGGACCTACGAAGAGATGGAGAGATCAATTTCTTTGAGAGGACGGAACAGGTAGAAAGGCCTAATCCCTGTGGATGATGATGATAATGATGATTATTATTATTATTATTATTAATTGATTCCCAGAGGGCTGATCCGGGATGAATCCTTTCAATTGGGCCTTCTTAAGCCCATTATACGCCATATACAGGGTGTTTAAAAAATACGAGGCATAATTTCAGGTATGTATTTCCCACATGTAGACAATAAAAAATAGTTCATTACAACATGTGTCCGGAAATGCTTCATTTCCGAGTTATGGCCTTCACAACATTGAAATTCACCGGAACGTTTTTCTTTCCGCAGGTCCTTGTCATTACAGAAGATGTTCAAAATGTCCACCTCCTGCTTGAATACAGACCTCACAGCAATGTCTCATTGACCTGCGAACACGATCCCAAACTCTAAGAGTATTGCATATGTCCTCAGAACATGCCACAATTCGATTCCGAAGCGATTCCAAATCAGGTACCGGAGACGAATAAACCAATGATTTTAAATGGCCCCACAAGTAGAAATCGAGATGGTTCAGATCAGGTGAGCATGGAGGCCAAGCAATTGGGCCACCTCTACCTATCCATCGATCAGGAAACCTTCGATCCAAGTACCGGCGAGCCGTACGACTCAAGTGTGCAGGAGCGCCATCATACAAGAAGTGAATGTGTTGACGATTGATCAGTGGAGTGTCTTCTAAAATATGAGGTATGGTGTTTTCCAGGAAGTTTGTGTACGCCTGCCTCGTAAGTCTGTTTACAAGTACATGGGGTCCAACTAATCGATCACCGATGATACCGGCCCACATGTTGAGGGAGAACAGTACCTGGTGATGAGATGGAACAGTTGCACGTGGGTTTTCATACGCCCATACATGCTGATTGTGGAAATTTGTTATGCCATCTCGTGTGAACTGTGCTTCATCTGTAAATAATACTAAGGCAGGAAAGTTCGGATTTACACCACACTGCTGCAAGAACCACTGACAGAACCTAACTCGTGCAGGGTAATCTGCTGATGACAGGGCCTGTACACGTTGCAAATGATAAGGATACAATTTATACTCTTTCAACAGTCTCCAGACAGTCGTATGAGGAACATTGACTTGCAACGCTACCCTTCATGTGCTGATAGAAGGAGTCATGTTCACAGCTTCCAGAATCTCCTCCTGTACTTCTGGAGTTGTAGATCTTGGTCGTCCCCTTCCCAAACCAGGAGAGTTAAATTTTCCATACTCGCACAGACGATAATGGAGACGTACAAATGTCTTCCGATCTGGACATTGTCGCTGTGGGTATCTCTCCTGGTACAAACGACGAGCCAGCGCAGCATTGCCGTCCGCCTTACCGTACATGAAGTGTATCTCTGCCAGCTCTTGATTTGAATACATGTCGCACAGTCTAACGCCTACACAACACTGAATGTAACCTTCGCCTCGGAATGAACTGTCACAGTGCCCTCTTAATGTCTCCTTTGACGGCAACGACCTGCGGAAAGAAAAACGTTCCGGTGAATTTCAATGTTGTGAAGGCCATAACTCGGAAATAAAGCATTTCCGGACACATGTTGTAATGAACTATTTTGATTGTCTACATGCGGGAAATACCTGAAATTATGCCCCGTATTTTTTAAACACCCTGTATATGCGATGAGTCCACACCTGTGGAGTAACGGTCAGCGCGTCTGGCCGCGAAACCAGATGGCCCGGGCTCGAATCCCGGTCGGGGCAAGTTATCTGGTTGAGGTTTTTTCCAGGGTTTTCCCTCAACCCAATACGAGCAAATGCTGGGTAACTTTCGGACTCATTTCACCGGCATTATCACCTTCATATCATTCAGACGCTAAATAACCTAGATGTTGATACAGCGTCGTAAAATAACCCAATAAAATAAAAAAAATATATGCGATGATTGTCTGAGTCCGTCGGATGGCCCGGATGGAATTCGTGAGTCCGACACTGACAGGCGGGCCACTCTTTCTGGGCCCTGCAGATAAAGTCCCATTAAATATTGACGAACCCGGACTCAGAGAGCAAAGCCTCAAGCTCTACAGATCAACATCGGAAATTCGTACTACCTCAGGCATCACTCTAACCTATTTTTGCTATTAGACTGCTGTGCCTATTTAGTAGAATGCGTTTGAGTCTAAAGAAAGCATCAAAACAGTACAACGAGCTCTGTTGTGACGAGAATCCAAGCCCCCGTATACCGGTAAGGCATGGTGTCAGAAACACTTTCAAGTCTGAGTATTTCTGACAAAGTAAATGTTATTCAACGCCTTGAAAACAGCGCAAATATTAAGAATATTGCTCGAGAGAGTAAGGTAATATTTATTTCTTTCTTTACTTATTTTATTATTTGTTTGCTTATTCGTTCATTCATTCATTTATTTCTTACTGTATTTTATAGACTGATATATTCTAGCAAATAAAATTAATTTGTATTAACGTTGTATCAGATTCATTTTTCTACAATTAATTAATAACTCTTTAATATCCATTATATGGATCATATGAGGAGACAAAGAGGAAGGCAGGAAATAGAAAAGATTGGAGAAAGCTGGGTTTGCAGTGAAAGACCCGCCCTTGGGCAGAACACTGAATGAAGATGAAATACTCATTCCCGTATGATCGTTTTTTTACTGTGCATAATATTTCTTGACTTTCATGCTCTACCAGCTACCTAAACATGATGCTTACCGATTGCAGGAGAGAGATTGGTGATAGCGAGATGGTATTTGGCGAGATGAGGCCGAGGATTCGCCATAGATTGCCTGGCATTCACCTTACGGTTGGGGAAAACCTCGGAAAAAATCCAACCAGGTAATCAGCCCAAGCGGGGATCGAACCCGCGCCCGAGCGCAACTTCAGACCGGCAGGCAAGCGCCTTAACCGACTGAGCCACTCCGGTGGCTCGACAGAACAGTGTACAGATGATAAATAAAATGAAGGGTAAGTGGAGAGTATTTTTAGAATGAAAGAGCGAAACAGGAAAACCCCGAGAAACATTCTCTGTATTTTTTCCACCACAAATTTCACCCACTGACCGAGGATCAACCCCGGCCTGTCTGGATGGAGAGTCCCCGCGCTAGCACTGTAGCAACAGACGCGGCTAGAAAAGATTTACTCACTCAGTTTTATGATTTGGCATAGAGGAAAACAGATAGAGTTACATAGTTTTGTCATTGTATCGGCCTCTGGAATTATTCCAAGGGCATTGAAAAAGCACACAAAGCTTTAGGCTTCAATTAGATATCAAGAAGGGAATACGCAAAGCGGTTGCATTGGACGGCTGCCATGTCACAATGGAATTTTTAAATGTCATATTATATAAAGAGGCTAACAACCACAGAAGAGTTTCACTGTCAGTATTTGACTAACGATACTCGAAAGCTTAACATTATACAGGGACATCATTATATTTTTACTTGCATTTTTATTGTACCTGCATTTCTGAATGTACTTCACTCCCACCCCTTCACTAATGTCCTTGCTCCCGTCAGACACACAAACTTACGGCCGCTGTTGCATTCGAAGTCTTCAAGCAGTGAAGTAAACACTGCAGTGTATAGTGTGTTTCATAAATATGATTGCGTTTTCTATAGAAGAAAGAACCTATATTAATAATATCGTACTAAAAAATTATATTCAAGAAACGATAAATTCAATTTCAGAGAATATGCTTCAAAATGTTTTTAATAATATGCGTACTGAATTGAAGCCTGCATTGTAATGAACGGCAACCATTTTCAGCAACTTGTTTAAAAATTCAGATTAGCTTTTTTTTTAATTGAGGTGGCTAGAAGCAAAGGAATGCTAGTGACATTTGTAATAACATGAGTTAAGTGCATCCAGTGTAAGCAAAAGTATCTAAAATTTTAGTGGCAAAGGGATATTTTAATCGCATCACACATTAAAATTTAAATAAAAATTTCACCGATTTTACGACAGCTTAAATATTTAAGCTCCATTTTCTCAAAAGTAACTTAAGTGCACTTGCAGCCCTTTACTTATGACCCCCTCACTTTAAATGCACTCTCTATATTGTATGTTAACTCCAATAATTAATATGCTAAATAAAGTAGACATTACATAACGAACATAGCCGCCTGAAAAGTTGAGTTTCTGAAAAAAAAAAAATGTTACTACTCTACTGTATTTTGATAATTTCCGTAAAAGTGATGATCAAACTGAAAATCGTAATATCGTATTTCCCTACAACATAAATGGACACACTACTTTTCTCTCCTCCTATACCTAGTAAAATGATTTGTTTACATATTGCACTAGTAACATCAAACTCCTGTAATGGAAGGGGGCAACAGTGTTTCCGAGTATAGCCAGGTTAATGTTAAAAATGTTGGTAAAAATAAAGTGATGTCCCTGTACAATTATTGAGTGAAGGTCAGAACTCTCTACTGAGTAATGTCAGAGACCGTCAAGACATCAAACGATTTTAAAAATAGACTAAGGAAGTATTTATCAAATAATTCTTGTTAACAATTGCAATTTTTTCATTTTGTTAACTGAATTATATGCCACACGGTATATTAGAATGCCGCCAATAAAATATGTAACTTTGCCTGTGCTTGTAAAAGCATATAGGCTATATGTACAGGGTGATCCGTTTTGGTATGGATAAAATAAAAACACCGTAAAACATTTACTACTGAACTTTATTTGTTGAAACTTTGTGCATGCAACACTGAAAGATGGGAGATTCCTCAGAGCTCAACATGACCCCCATTGCGCACCCTGGACAACTCATAACGGTGATGCAATATAACCAAAGTCCATTGTAATATAAGAGGGATTGATTGATTGATTGATTATTTATTCTATACATGGCCATATACATGGATGTACACGTCATTACATAATAAATAAAAAACACAATAAAATTAAAAACACTAGAAAATAAAATACATTTAAAATAAATAATATAATCAAGTAGTATTGCACACATCATAACTTGTGATTTAAGAATTCTTTTACTGAATAAAAAATTTGATCAGTTAAAATCTGTTTAACTTTCACTTTAAATTTTGCAAAAGGTAAAAATTTTATCTGTAATGTTAATTTATTGAAAAACTCAATGCCAGTATATGCAGGTGATTTTTCATATTTCACAAGTCTATGATTTTTTATTGAGAACAGATGTGCATTTCGTGTATTATAATTATGATAATCTAAATTCTTACTGTATTTATTCTCATTCTGCTTCAAGAAAATTAGGCATTTGTAAATATAAATGGATGGAAATGTTAAAATTTGTTGAAAAGCTTGAGTAATTTTTACTCTCAGATCATCAATGTTCCTGGGTTTCTGTGAATAGACAATGTCTTTAACAAAACCCCACACGAAGAAGTCAGGAGGGGTTAGATCTGGGGATTTTGGGGGCCAAGCCAAGAGATAGCTGCGTCTCGTTCTGGTTCCGCCTGCGGCCTCCTGCATGTTTTTTTAAACACAGAACCTGTTTCTACAAATGTTCGATACCACAACATTATGGAATCGCATTTAGGTACATTACGCACACCATACTCACGTCGAAATTCCCTTTGAACTCTTTTAACACACTCCAATTTAGCAAAAAAATTAGTGACACTTAAAGTACGCAATCTAACTGTACGGAGCAAAGTTTTAATTCAAGCATAGCAGTGTTCAGGAGAACTCCCTGCACTATCCTGAGTTGATGTAAACAACACGACTTGTATAACACGCTACGTAGTTAACTTCATAGATTCGGTGTCCGAAGTTCCATCCCTAGTCATTATGTGACAGTGCCTTATTATTATTATTATTATTATTATTATTATTATTATTATTATTATTATTATTATTATTATTATTATTATTATTATGCGGATGACGTGAATATGTTAGGAGAAAATCCACAAACGATTAGGGGAAACACGGGAATTTTACTGGAAGCAAGTAAAGAGATAGGTTTGGAAGTAAATCCCGAAAAGACAAAGTATATGATTATGTCACGTGACGAGAATATTGTACGAAATGGAAATATAAAAATTGGAAATTTATCTTTTGAAGAGGCGGAGAAGTTCAAATATCTTGGAGCAACGGTAACAAATATAAATGATACTCGGGAGGAAATTAAACACAGAATAAATATGGGAAATGCCTGTTATTATTCGGTTGAGAAGCTTTTGTCATCCAGTCTGCTGTAAAAAAATTTGAAAGTTAGAATTTTTAAAACAGTTATATTACCGGTTGTTCTTTATGGTTGTGAAACTTGGACTCTCACTTTGAGAGAGGAACATAGGTTAAGGGTGTTTGAGAATAAGGTTCTTAGGAAAATATTTGGGGCTAAGAGGGATGAAGTTACAGGAGACTGGAGAAAGTTACACAACACAGAACTGCAGGCATTGTATTCTTCACCTGACATAATTAGGAACATTAAATCCAGACCTTTGAAATGGGCAGGGCATGTAGCACATATGGGTGAATCCAGAAATGCATATAGAGTGTTAATGGAGGCCGGAGGGAAAAAGACCTTTGGGGAGGCCGAGACGTAGATGGGAAGATAATATTAAAATGGATTTGAGGGAGGTGGGATATGATGATAGAGACTGGATTGATCTTGCACAGGATAGGGACCGATGGCAGGCTTATGTGAGGGCGGCAATGAACCTCCGGGTTCCTTAAAAGCCAGTAAGTAAGTAAGGAAGGAAGTAAGTAAGTAAATAAGTAAGTAAATAAGTAAGTAAGTAAATAAGTAAATAAATAAGTAAGTAAATAAGTAAGTAAATAAGTAAGTAAGTAAATAAGTAAGTAAATATGTGAGTAAGTAAGGAAGTAAGTAAGGAAATAAGTAAGTAAGTAAGAGAGTAAGTAAGTAAGTAAATAAGTAAGTAAGCAAATAAGTAAGTAAATAAGTAAGTAAGTAAATAAGTAAGTAAGGAAGTAAGTAAGTAAATAAGTAAGTAAGTAAGAAGTAAGTAAGTAAGTAAATAAATAAGTAAATAAGTAAGTAAATAAGTAAATAAGTAAGTAAGTAAATAAGTAAGTAAATAAGTAAGGAAGTAAGTAAGTAAATAAGTAAGTAAGTAAATAAGTAAGTGAATAAGTAAGTAAGTAAATAAGTAAGTAAGTAAATAAGTAAGCAAGTAAGTAAATAAGTGAGTAAGTAAGGAAGTAAGTAAGTAAGGAAGTAAGTAAGTAAATAAGTAAGCAAGTAAGTAAGAGAGTAAGTAAATAAGTAAGTAAGCAAATAAGTAAGTAAATAAGTAAGTAAGTAAATAAGTAGGTAAATAAGTAAATAAGTAAGTAAATAAGTAAGTAAGGAAGTAAGTAAGTAAATAAGTAAGTAAGGAAGTAAGTAAGTAAGTAAATAAGTAAGTAAGAAAGTAAGTAAGTAAGTAAATAAGTAAATAAATGAGTAAATATGTAAGTAAATAAGTAAATAAGTAAGTAAGTAAATAAATAAGTAAGTAAGGACGTAAGTAAGTAAATAATTAAGTAAGTAAATAAGTAAGTAAGTAAATAAGTAAATAAGTAAGTAAATAAGTAAGTAAATAAGTACGTAAATAAGTAAGTAAGTATTATTATTATTACTTTGTTCGCGGTTCTCATTATCTGTTCTGTGTCCCTCAGGATGAGAATCACTTTGCTTGATGATTTTGTTTCATGAGTGTACGGAGCCGACTTTTTTTTTAACAAGTTCATTTTTAAAAATGACCTTTCCCCACTACAGTTTGCCACAATCAGTACTAAATACATACTTAAAAGTAAGTCA
The DNA here is from genome assembly GCF_040183065.1 of Periplaneta americana. Classification (NCBI taxonomy): domain Eukaryota; kingdom Metazoa; phylum Arthropoda; class Insecta; order Blattodea; family Blattidae; genus Periplaneta; species Periplaneta americana. The sequence continues at coordinate 114,600,188 of NC_091133.1, forward strand.
ACGTTATGAAATATTGCTTTAAAATTAATATATGTTCAGTGAGGATTTCATAGAGGAACATTTCCTTTGAAAGACAGTCTGTAGTTTTCTTTCATGTCTACTGCAAACTGTACTATATAGCTCATTCTGCAGGGACGGTTAGAGATCACTCTTATATTGTGACAAGATTTATAGCGGTAGATAATATCTCTGATGGATTTAAAACCTCAAGTTGCCTCAGGAATTCAAACCACTTTATGACAGCACTATAAACAGATAGTCTTCAGACAAAGATGATGAAAGTTTATCAGTTACGGAAATAGAATTTACTATCCGAAACCGCTCCCTCTGTGATATCAGTGTTTCTGGTGCTTTGCCATATTCTTGAGGTTTAAGCCTAGCATTTTCCATTTGCTTGCGCGTGTATTCTTGCACACTTCTTTGTTTGGCTAATTTCCTGAGCCTTTTTCTCATGTATTTTTGAAATAAATCTCCCTTAGGTTCTACAAACGATTTAAGAAATTTAATTTGTAATACTGCAGAATGAAGAACCAATTTTGAATCTTGAACTATTGTGGCAATGAGATAGAATATGGCGTATATTTCGACTTTGTGTATTTTTTCTCTTTCTATCAGAGAGGGAGGGAAACATCCCTGTGCACCGCGACCTGAGGTCTATTGTGCGCTACTGGGATGAGTTGCAAGCCCACCGACCTAACCGCTAACACCCTTCATTCATTCATTCATTCATTCATTCATTCATTCATTCATTCATTCATTCATTCATTCATTCATTCATTCATTCATTCATTCATTCATTCATTCATTCCATAGACCTTACATGAGCAATGATGCTTTAAGATGTGGAACAAGTCAAAATTTTACAATATTACAATTACAATTTTTACAAATTTTTACAGTTTTTACAATTTAGTAATTTTCTACAATTTTTACAATTTGTGCAATTTTTTACAATATTTTGGCGAGATGTAATGAGATGAGGTGAGGTCCGAGGATTCACCAAAAGATTACCCGACATTTGCCTTTTGGTTGGGGAAAACCTCGGAAAAACCCAACCAGCTAATCAAATCAAAGGGGGGTAATTAAATCATAGGGGTTGATGCCGAGGACTCGCCATAGACCATCCGGCTTCAGTCCCAAGGCTCGGAAGAAACCATTCAATGAGACCAAAGGGGGATCCAACCCAAACCCGAACGCAGCTCCGGATCAGCAGCCCAGCGAGTCTGCCGACTGAGATACATCGATGGCTCTACTAAAAATATACAATACATAGCCAATAAATACAGTGTCGTCATTCTAAATCCGTGTACCATTCCACACCAACTGCCCCCTTCACATTTTCCCCCCTCAAACGGTCTGAGTTGGAAGCCCCCTCTCTCGTCTCCTAAACTGTCTGAGGTGTAAGCCCCCTCTCCCGTCGAAAAGGGAGGTGGATACCGCTGCCTGCAACCAACTACCACATCTTGACATATCCACGAAGGCCGGCCGAGAGAGTCAGCAGCCCCGGAGGGCCGCCGCAGGCGCGATCGGAAAACCAAGTAGAACAACCAGAAATGAAGAGGAAAGGATGATAAGGGAGGAAATGAAGTGGCGAGAATGAATGGGGTTCCATACGTCTAATAAAGTTACCTGATATTCATCCATAGGAGTGAGGGAAAACCCCCGAAAAAACCTCAAACAGGCAATTTGTCCTAAGCGGGGAATCGAATTCCGACCCAACTGGGTTAGGGAGCGAAGACGAGACCACAGCGGTGGACTGCTTTATGTAATTATTTAAATTTGAGCTTCCGCAGGTTAATATTTCAAACAAAGCCGGCTCGTGCTACAGTAACAAGTTCTAGAAAGTACTGTTGTCAATTCTCGTATGTATCGCCAACCGCCACACGATTAACTGGTGGCGTTTTCATAACCAAGAGGCCGCCGGTTTTATAGGAAATACTTCCAGAGGAGCCGCCAGAGCACAACGAAACGGATGTCAGGACATTTGAGTCAGCGTCAGCACTAAACTTGTAAACAGTCAACAGACATTTTCCAATTGTTAAATAATTGTCAGTAGGATTTTTAATTTAAGTTGCACACCCGTCAATTTGTTGTTAACTGATTATTTCATTCGGGAAGAACATTATTCTAAGACTAAACACACTAGAACATTACGAGATATACAAACACACAAAAACACATCCAAATGAAATTCTCAACACACAACTCAATTTCAGAACACACACAATCTTTGACTCTACATTACACTACACAAACACACTCCCACAGGAAACAAAACAAAAAACACCAAGACCAGCACCAACCAGTTCTGATGATGGCCAATAGTAGGCCGAAACATGTTAACAAGTAACATGAAATTTAACACGTGAAAGAGACACAATACGTTTTCCAATGTGTGTGTTATCTATACTAATAATAAATCTGTAGCCGACATTTTTCTGGTAATTTTCGACATTCCAAAAATAATTGGTCCTAACATATATAATTAACCACCCTGAAACCGAGAACCTTTTTTTTGAAATTTTTGTTTGTATGTCTGTCTGTCTGTCTGTCTGTATGTATGTTTGTTACCTTTTCACGCGATGATGGCTGAACGGATTTCGATGAAAATTGGAATATAAATTAAGTTCGTTGTAACTTAGATTTTAGGCTATATGGCATTCAAAATACATTATTTAAAAGGGGGGGTTAGAAGGGGGCCTGAATTAAATAAATCGAAATATCTCGCTTATTATTGATTTTTGCGAAAAATGTTACATAACAAAAGTTTCTTTAAAAATAATTTGTGATAAGTTTTATTCCTTCAAAAATTTTGATAGGACTGATATTTAACGAGATAAATGAGTTTTAAAATTAAAATAACTGCCATCTAAGGCCGTGTAATGAATTAAAAAACAAATGACTTCGTTTATAAGGGGCCTTGGACAGCAACAATCGAAAGCTATGAAAGATAGCCTACAGAGAATGTTTCTGTGTTTGTATGAAGTAATATCGGAAGCTAAATTAACCTATTTGTATAATTAATTATTATTTCACCATTGGAAAGTGTAGTTTCTCAAGACGGACATAATGCTATACTGTTATTACAGTAACTTCTGATATAATATAATATAATATTATATTATAATATAATATGTAATATTATACAATATAATTTAAGTTATTTGAAGGGTTCAGAACCATAGTGGGCCAAGCGCCATTTACTGAATACGTAGAAAACAAGGGTTAAAATTAAGTTATTACCATAATTCAATGGAAACCTATAACAAGTAAAATTAAATATACACATTAAATCTAAATGATGTCAATCTTCATTAAACTATGGTTGCATGTAACAAAAATTAAGAAACATGTTAAAGAAATTGTCATTGCACCAAATGAATGTCTCTGGACCAAAATGATCGCATTTTAATTATTTGGATGCAATTTAAATTAAGTAACATATTAAACGATTTAGCCTTCTATCAAACACGAATGTTCCCAGGATCAAATGTCCTATTTTAATTATGTAATTACTTTATATTTATTTCTAACGGGTGCAGCGGAGCGCACGGGTACGGCTAGTATTAAAATAAGAAGTTACTCAAATATTTGCCTCAAATTTAGCTAAAGGAACAATAATACTTAATTAAATCAGTAAAGGCGTCACGCCTAATTATTAGTCTACAAGATTAACTGAAACCCACAAACGTATCTCAGACTTAACGCATTTGCTTACGTATGTCGAATTATTCCTCTTGGGCCTTTTATCTTGTTGGGATTTTACAGAGGTTTTCCCAGGCGACCCTCAGGTATTCCCATAACAAATACTCGACCTCATCTCTCCAATACCGCCCACCATCAAAATTAAATTGACACTAAATAATCTATCACTTGATAGAGCGATTAAAAATAAATAATCGCGCGTGGCAAAATGCTCTGAGCAGGTGGTAAGGTGGGAGTCCTGGGCATGTTGAGTTTACTAACACCGTGACTCCCAGAAATTCATCTCCGGAGAACGCTGACATCGAGCAAAGGTCAGTACTCTGCTAATGACCGACTGAACCCACATGTGACCTCATGACATTCTTCCGACCCACACTTAATTACTCCAGTCTTTGTCAAGGATCCCTGGGCCTACTTAAGGATCGCCTTTCATCAAGGAGACAATAACAATTTACGCATTCTCGGTTCAACGCCATTTCTCATATTCTTGTCAGAATATCGTGTCATTGAACACACCAATTGCTTGCATTTGCAACAATCCAGCAACAGCCTTTAAGATGTTACACCAATATAATATAATATAATATCTATACTAATAATAAATCTGTTGCCGAAATTTTTCTGGTAATTTTCGATTTACCAAAAATAATTGGTCCTAACATATATAATTAACCACCCTGAAACCGAAAATCGCTTTTTTTTGTAATTTTTGTTTGTATGTCTGTCTGGATGTTTGTTACCTTTTCACGCGATAATGGCTGAACGGATTTCGATGAAAATTGGAATATAAATTAAGTTCGTTGTATCCTAGATTTTAGGCTATATGGCATTCAAAATACATTATTGAAAAGGGGGTTATGAGGGGGCCTGAATTAAATAAATCGAAATATCTCGCTTATTATTGATTTTTGTGAAAAATGTCACATAACAAAAGTTTCTTTAAAAATAATTTGCGATAAGTTTTATTCCCTGAAAAATTTTGATAGGGCTGATGTTTAATGAGATAAATGAGTTTTAAAATTTAAATAACTGCCATCTAAGGCCGTGTAATGAATTAAAAAACAAATGAATTCGCCTATAAGGGGCCTTGGACAGCAACAATCGAAAGCTATGAAAGATAGCCTAGAGACAATGTTTCTGTGTTTGTATGAAGTAATATCGGAAGCTAAAATAACCGATTTGTATAATTAATTATTATTTCACCATTGGAAAGTGTAGTTTCTCTAGATGGATATAATGCTATAATGTTATTACAGTAACTTCTGATGTAATATAATATAATATAATATAATATAATATAATATAATATAATATAATATAATATAATATAATATAATATAATATAAGTTATTTAAAGGGTTCAGAACCATAGTGGGCCAAGCGCCATTTACTGAATACGTAGAAAACAAGGGTTAAAATTAAGTTATTACCATAATTCAATGGAAACCTATAACAAGTAAAATTAAATATACACATTAAATCTAAATGATGTCAATCTTCATTAAGCTACGGTTGCATGTAATAAAAATTAAGAAACATGTTAAAGGAATTGTCATTGCACCAAATGAGTGTCTCTGGACCAAAATGATCGCATTTTAATTATTTGGATGCAATTTAAATTAAGTAACATATTAAAAGATTTATCCTTCTATCAAACACGAATGTTCCCTGGATCAAATGTCCTATTTTAATTATGTAATTACTTTATATTTATTTCTGACGGGTGCAGCGGAGCGCACGGGTACGGCTAGTAATATAATATAATATAATATAATATAATATAATATAATATAATATAATATAATATAATATAAGAAACTAGTTCGATTAATTAAAATGAGTCTCTGTGAAACGTACAGTAGAATCCGTGTAGGTCAGTTTCTGTCAGATGCGTTTCCAATTCACTGTGGGCTAAAGCAAGGAGATGCACTATCACCTTTACTTTTTAACTTTGCTCTAGAGCAGCGTTTCTCAAACTACGGTCCGCGGACCACCTGTGGTCCTCGAGGTCTGTCCTTGTGGTCCTTCAAAAAAGACAGAAGAAAAAATAAAATTCAAACGAACTGCGTATCGCACTATAGCTTAAAATCTCAGAGTTTGGAAATGACACATAGCAAACGAATTTAAGTTTTTCTCCCAGTACTGATATTTTATGAAATTTTTTTACCCTACCCGTCTACCGACTTCCCACTCTACTCTCAACAACAAAAGAGGGATTTAAAGCACTATGAACGTGGTGTTTCTCGTCATCTTTTCCCTGCACATCTGGCGCCGCGCCCATAACCCAGCCAGAGACCACCGTAATTCATAACAGAGGACCAAAGTACTGAATATTAATCGTTTTAAAATATAAGTATACTGGTATTAAAATATGCTACAAAAATGATAAATGTGCTTTCAAAGAGAACAAGAGTAAGGTGGTCCGCAGAACTGTTCTGACTTTAAAAGTGGTCCCACTTCAAAAAAGTTTGAGAAACGCTGCTCTAGAGTATACCATTAGGAAAGTCCAGGATAACAGAGAGGGTTTGGAATTGAACGGGTTACATCAGCTGCTTGTCTATGCGGATGACGTGAATAGGCTATGTTAGGATATAATCCACAAACGATTAGAGAAAAATACGAGAATTTTACTTGAAGCAAGTGAAGAGATACGTATGGAAGTAAATCCCGAAAAGACAAAGTATATGATTATGTCTCGTGACCAGAATATTGTACGAAATGGCAATATAAAAATTGGAAATTTATCCTTTGAAGAGGTGGAAAAATTCAAATACCTGGGAGCAAAAGTAACAAATATAAATGGTACTCGGAAGGAAATTAAACACAGAATAAATATGGGAAATGCCTGTTATTATTCGGTTGAAAAGCCTTTATCATCCAGTCTGCTGTCAAAAAATCTGAAAGTTAGAATTGATAAAAAAAAGTTATATTATCGGTTGTTCTGTATGGTTGTGAAACTTGGACTGTCACTTTGAGAGAGGAACATAGGTTAGGGGTGTTTGAGAATAAGGTGCTTAGGAAAATATTTGGGGCTAAGAGGGATGAAATTACAGAAGAATGGAGAAAGTCGATTTTCGCTTGGCCTGATTATCTGGTTAGGTTTTTTCTGAAGTTTTCCCCAACCGTAAGGAGAATGTCAGGTAATCTATGGCGAATCCTCGGCTTCATCTCACCAAATACCATCTCGCTATCAGCAATCCCATCGACGCTAAATAACCTAGTAGTTGATACAGCGTCGTTAAATAACAAAAAAGCGTAATTGCATTCATATACGATTTGTTATCTACGACTTACATACCTAAACGACATATCTCCCTGTATGACGTAGTGCAATTACCATTTCTTTGTTATGCGCATGATATGTAAATATACTAACAAACAAAGAAGGAAACAAAACCGCAGTTGTAAAAATAAAATAATTAATTGTGACCTTGACTCACTACTGATATGGACACGAAATTATGGACTCAAACTCAACATGAAAAGACGCTAATAATCATTGTAGGACATAATCCTTGGTTAAGCAGTGTATATATGAACACATTACACCTTTTAATACTTGACCAGGCTTTCAAATTCCCTATGATGATGATAATAATAATAATAATAATAATAATAATAATAATAATAATAATAGTATTAACAACAATAATTTATTTTGCTGACAGAGTTAAGGCCATAAGGCCTTCTTTCCACTCAACCAGCAAAAAGTATACATGCATAGAAAGTGAAGTTACAAGTTATAAAGATTATGAAAATTTGAGATCGATAAAAGTTACTTGCTATATGTGTTATCATTAAACTGCAAAATATAATGAATTATAAATTAAGCAATGAAATATGAACTATGTACAGGGACATCATTTTACTTTTACTTGCATTTTTATTGTACCTGCATTTCTGAATGTACTTCACTCTCACCCTTCACTAATGTCCTTGCTCCCGTCAGACACACAAACTTACGGCCGCTGTTGCATTCGAAGTCTTCAAGCAGTGAAGTAAACACTACAGTGTATAGTGTGTTTCATAAATATGATTGAGTTTTCTATAGAAGAAAGAACCTATATTAATAATATCGTAGTAAAAAATTATATTCAAGAAACGATAAATTCAATTTCAGAGAATATGCTTCAAAATGTTTTTAATAATATGCGTACTGAATTGAAGCCTGCATTGTAATGAACGGCAACCATTTTCAGCAACTTGTTTAAAAATTCAGATTAGCTTTTTTTAAATTGAGGTGGCTAGAAGCAAAGGAATGCTAGTGACATTTGTAATAACATGAGTTAAGTGCATCCAGTGTAAGCAAACGTATCTAAAATTTTAGTAGCAAAGGGATATTTTAATCGCATCACACATTAAAATTTAAATAAAAAATTTCACCGATTTTACGAAAGCTTAAATATTTAAACCCCATTTTCTCAAAAGTAACTTAAGTGCACTTACAGCCCTTTACTTATGACCCCCTCAATTTAAATGCACTCTCTATATTGTATGATAACATCAATAATTAATATGCTAAATAAAGTAGACATTACATAACGAACATAGCCGCCTGAAAAGTTGAGTTTTTCAAAAAAAAAATGTTACTACTCTACTGTATTTTGATAAATTCCGTAAAAGTGATGATCAAATTGAAAATCGTAATATCGTATTTCCCTTCAATATAAATGGATACACTACTTATCTCTCCTCCTATATCTACTAAAATGTTTTTTTTTACATATTGCACTAGTAACTTCAAACTCCTGTAATGGAAAGGGGCAACAGTGTTTCCGAGTATAGCCAGGTTAATGTTAAAAATGTTGGTAAAATAAAATGATGTCCCTGTAGTAAATTTAAAGTAATGTCCACAGAGTGGCATATACATTATTCTATTCTTAAAAATATTTATTGTCTTGCAGCTCCTAATACATTGTGATAATCAGAGCAAAGTATTTGGGGCACTATAAGATAATGGTAAAACAAAGGTAGTACATGGATACATAAGAAATGATACAATCACAACACTAGTTCACCGCCTACTGCTGAATAATCAAAGGTCCTACACACGCAATATGACCTAAGATTTTAACTTACTTACAAATGACTTTTACAGAACCTGGAAGTACATTGCCGCTCTCACATAAGCCCGCCATCGGTCCCTATTCTGAGCAAGATTAATCCAATCCCTAGCATCATATCCCACCTCCCTCAAATCCATTTTAATATTATCCTCTCATCTACGTCTTGACTTCTCCAAAGGTGTTTTTCTCTCCTCCGGCCTCCCAACTAACACTCTATATGCATTTCTGGATTCGCCCATACGTGCTACATGCCCTGTTTATCTCAAACGTCTAGATCTAATGTTCCTAATTATGTCAGGTGAAGAATACAATGCGTGCAGCTCTGCGTTGTGTAACTTTCTCCATTCTCCTGTAACTTTCTCCATTCTCCTGTAGCTTCATCCCTCTTACTTACTTACTTACTTACTTACTTACTTACTTACTTACTGGCTTTTAAGGAACCTGGAGGTTCGTTGCCGCCCTCACATAAGCCCGCCATTGGTCCCTATACTGAGCAAGATTAATCCATTCTCTATCATCATATCCCACCTCCCTCAAATCCATTTTAATATTATCTTCCCATCTACGTCTCGGCCTCCCTAAAGGTCTTTTTCCCTCTGGCCTCCCAACTAACACTCTATATGTATTTCTGGATTCGCCCATACGTGCTACATGTCCTGCCCATCTCAAACGTCTGGATTTAATGTTCCGAATTATGTCAGGTGAAGAATACAATGCGTGAAGTTCTGCGTTGTGTAGCTTTCTCCATTCTCCTGTAACTTCATCCCTCTTAGCACCAAATATTTTCCTAAGCACCTTATTCTCCAACACCCTTAATCTCTGTTCCTCTCTCAAAGTGAGAGTCCAAGTTTCACAACCACACCTAACAACCGGTAATATAACTGTTTTATAAATTATAACTTTCAGGTTTTTGAGAGCAGACTGGATGATAAAAGCTTCTCAACCGAATAATAACAGGCATTTCTCATATTTATTCTGCGTGTAATTTCCTCTGAAGTGTAATTTATATTAAGTTACTGTTGCTCCAATGTATTTAAATTTTTCCACTTCTTCAATTTCAATAATTCCATTTCGCACTATGTTCTGGTCACGAGACAAAATCGTATACTTTGCCTTTTCGGTATTTACTTCCAAACCTATCTCATTATTTGCTTCAAGTAAAAGTTCTGTGTTTTTCCTAATCGTTTGTGGATTTTCTGCCAACATATTCACGTCGTCAGTATAAACAAGCAGCTGATGTAACTCGTTCGATTCCAGATCATTCGTTCTAGATCATTGAGTGTTTCTGGATATCAAAATACAGATTCGAGGAACCCATGTCTCTTCTCTTGGTATCAGAAGAAAACGCTCCGAGCTATAAAGAGAAATGCTGGCTGGCCTCTTCATGAGCTGGGGAGAGGGTTATTAGGCACGGCCTTGCAGCTCATATTACATCGGGGCTGTTGAAACCCTAGCAGTACGGCGCTAAGCACCAGGTGACCGGGTGTGGACACTCAGTTGCATGACGCAATGTAAAGTGCCAAAATGTAAGAAAGTTCAGCCGAACTGGCACAGCGCAGCGTTCATCGGAAGAATGTCCTTTCAAACCCCGACAAATGCAAGCGGAATTTATGTAAGTTGATCCTAGTATTTTCGTGTCTCTAGCATGCATACTCATACTCGTCGCCGATAAAAGAACAGATAGCCTACTACTGTAGCGTGTCGTATTTGCTAGGAATCATGGGATTCAAGCATACCGAGTAACCACACAATTCCTACAATTGACTCTGACAGATGAGGGATAGATAATATGGAAAAATGATGAAGATGATAGTGAATATGAAAATGCAGATGGAGACAATGATAATATACGCAACAATAATGATAATTATAGTGCATTTGGAGCTGAGAAATAAGTTTATAATGTAGCTGAAGGAGAACATGGTGAAGGTGAAGCTAGAAAGAAGTTGGTGTTAATAAGAATGGAACTGAAGAAAAATAACGGTGTAAAGTACTTCAAAAGTATTATTACAAGCTTTTATAAAATTACACTGCAAGAATGATGGATGTCACTTTCTTGTCGAAAATGAACAAAGACTGCCAATGCATAGCTTAAGACATATATAATGTACATAGACAGTTATATGGCATTAACACTGATAATCATTGTCCAGTAATGATCGGAAAATCACAGATAAGCTTTGAGCGCTAAGCATTTCAAACTTTCAGTCGCTTCTCCTGCAAAATGTATTCCAAATAACATCCATCATTCTTGCAGTGGACTCTTCAAATTAAATGATAATGCACAAAATACGAATTCCCAGGCAGTACTTTAAAATAAAGAAGAGTTGACTAGAGAAAATTGTAACAGTTTATTTGCAGCAAATAAAGCATATTTAATTTATCAAAACTAACGCTTTTCAAGAAAAATATAATTATCATATAACAAAAATGTAAATACCTGATAATTATTATCAAATCGAGGATAATACAGCTCTAAACTCAGGGCATCCGCCTACGCGAAACAGGTAAACCGGTTGGAAGGGATAATTAAAGATGTGAATAGTTTTCTTTTCCTAGCAGAAGACGGTCAGAAGAAAGTGAGGCTGTGAGGGAAGTGAGAAAAAACCAGAGGCGTTCTGCTATCCCAAGATTTTTCTCTGGTACACCTCGATTTAAAAGGCGTAGGCCTACCCCCCTCTCTCTTTACAACATACACTACATAATGTTTACAATACATTGTTTCTTTAGTCGGTAACGCGAGTCTTTGAAGCTTATCTATCTATCTATCTATCTATCTATCTATCTATCTATCTATCTATCTATCTATCTATCTATCTATCTATCTATCTATCTATCTATCTATCTATCTATCTATCTATCTATCTATCTATCTATCTATCTATCTATCTATCTATCTATCTATCTATCTATCTATCTATCTATCTATCTATCTATCTATCTATCTATCTATCTATCTATCTATCTATCTATCTATCTATCTATCTATCTATCTATCTATCTATCTACCTACCTACCTACCTACCTACCTACCTACCTACCTACCTACCTACCTACCTACCTACCTACCTACCTACCTACCTACCTACCTACCTACCTACCTACCTACCTACCTACCTACCTACCTACCTATCTATCTATCTATCTATCTATCTATCTATCTATCTATCTATCTATCTATCTATCTATCTATCTATCTATCTATCTATCTATCTATCTATCTATCTATCTATCTATCTATCTATTCTGGTGTAGTTAAGGCCATCAGGCCTTCTCTTCCACAACACCAGGAATACAAATACAATAATAGAAATAAACAGAAAAAAAAATACACTATAATATACAAATTAAAGCTACACAAGAAATAAAGAGAGAGAAAAAAAACACTATAAACAAAGTAAAGCCACACAAAAATATACACAGGTTGCAGTCACACAAACTTTGAATGAGTGATTAAGTATCATAATTAATTGTATCCTAACTAATTAACTAACATAAACAAGAAACTTGCAATTTTAATCTTGGTTAAAAAAGAAAAAGAAAAAAAAACACAAATCAATACTTCTAGCAATAACTAAACAACATTAACTAAGACAAAATTTTCCAATTTAATTTTGAATTGTGATAAAGTCCGGCAGTCCCTGACGTCATTAGGTAACGAATTCCAGAGGCGAGGTATTTCTACAGTATAGGAAGATGAGTATAAAGACGTTCTATGATGAGGGATAGAAAGAAGTGCTTGATGTCGGTTTCGAAGAGTTGTAAGAAATTGAAAGCGCGATAACAGATATTTCGGAGTAGAAGTATGCATGATTCTAAACAGAAGAGACAGTGAATGTATTGTTCTTCGTTCCTTCAGACTCACCCATGAAAGTAACTGGAGGGAAGGTGTTATATGGTCAAATTTACGAGTATTGCAGATGAATCGTATGCACACATTATGAACACGTTGTAGTCTCTCAGCTAAGAGTGAACTTACATTAGTTAGCAAGGAATCGCAATAATCAAAATGGGGCATTACAAGCGTCTGAATAAGATTCTTTTTTAGAATAAGTGGTAGAAATTCTTTCATATGAAACAAGGAGTGAAGTTGAGAAAATATTTTTTTGCAAATGTGTGTTACTTGAGTATTCCAATTTAGATCGCTATCCATAAAAATGCCAAGATTTTTAACGGTTTCACTGTATTTAACAATAATCCCATTCAATATTATATGTGGTACGCAACACATTAAATTTCTTAATAAAATAATTTCAAATTACTTCAGTTATTTACTAGATTTTTGCAATCTTCACGAGACTTATCATTTAAAATAATGTTAAAGCTTCAAAGTGCGAATACTTAAAATAGTACTATATGTAACCCTATTTGAATAATAAATAAATAACGATATTTGTCACTGACAAATATTTTAAAAGAATAAGATCTGAAGACATAGTCACTAAACTGCAAACAATGGCTTCCACAAGATACAGACACAGTCTAGTATATACAGTCACGAAACTCAATACTTAGTAAATATGCAAACATTAGATAGTTGCTCACCACTAGGATCGCTAATATCGCCTCATTACAGACAATGCGAAATAGTACCGGGACAGTCTATTGTTTCTAGCATCCTCAAAACTCAAGCTTCGTGACTGTATATAGTAGACTGTGATACAGATCATAGCCTTCTATACTTGAAATGCTACCCTTGTTGAACGTTCCAGGGGTTGAGTTATCAAATAAATGTGTCTAAATACGCTTTGAATACAGTTTCAGAAGGCTCTGGTTTAAATCTACGAAGAAAACAGCACTCTTTGCTGTGAAAGAATGTATAAACAATTTTTTACGGATCACATTTTTTCAGTGACGGTATGTCATTTTTCACTAACGGTATGTCTTTTAGCCATAGAAACCAGTGGTGGTATTCCATAGCGGCGCATACCGTCTCACTTTCCTCACTGAAGTGAGGTGATGTGGATGTTCTATAAAGTTATGACAGAAAAAATAGTTTCCTAGTGTACAGTTTGAAATTGTACTCTTTTTCTTTTCAAGCATGTAGCCCTAATGAAATGAAGTAAATATTAAAGCAGTAATAAATGAGAATTATATCAGTATAATATAATACTAGAAAGCTAAGTAACTGATATATTTGGTCGGGTAGTAACACAGAGCAAGAGACAACCTTCAACAGCACGACAACCACTTTCATATTAACCCATACACACCCATCTTATCAGAAAAAGTAGGCTCGTCCCTGGGGAAGACGGAAGTAGATTTCTGAGTGGTTTCCACCATTTCGGAGTTGAATATATTATAAGCAGTTCAATAAACCTGCATAGTTTTTCAAATGTTTGAAATATGGAAAAGTACACCAAAAAATAAAATCAATAATATACCTCAAAGTTAACCCTTACAGTAAATCTCATTTTCGTCCCTTTAAAGGGTCGTGTTTCATGGTTTTGTGATCACTGTGAAGGTCGATTAGAGGTAAAGTCCAATTAATTGAGAGAGGTCATGAAAAGGCTGCGCCGTCGTTACAGATGTTGCACAATTCATTTACAACCCCTCAATAGTTTCATCAAATAATCAGATTCAAATAATGAAACACAAATGGTGAAACACAGAAATAACAGACGTGGAATTACGTCCCCATATTTATGTTGTGTATCAATAGTTGTTGCATTTGAATGCATATGTAGACACTTTTTGTTGTATTGATGTGATCCCAATTCCTTCATAACAATTATTGCACAGTCAATTATTTAGATGATTACCACATGAAACCAATCTTCTATGCCTTTGTTAACATGTAATTGGCAATAATTAATAGAGAAAGTTGATTAATTTTGTTTTATCAAAGTGCAGGAAAGCACACAGTTATAATTTTTAGTGCCGTAAAAATTGTATTTGGTTATCGTGAGCAAAAGTCAAATGATTCATAGCTGTCCAATTTAAGTTATGTTTTCGTGAAAGAATTGAAAACTCTTGTAGGCCTATTTATCACTTTAGTTCGCATGCTCTATCCAGGAAAGTAAAAGTTATTCTTTACAAAACATTAGTGAGACCAGTTTTGACATATGCGGCAGAAACGTGGTCAATCTCCAAAAATGATGAAAAAAGACTGGAGATTTTCGAAATTAAGATTCTGCGAAGGATCTATGGCCCAACATTTGAGGAAGGTCTCTGGAGGAGGAGATGCAACTATGAATTATATAGACTTCTAGGAGAGCCAAATATAATCAATACAGTTAAAACTAGCAGATTGAGGTGGGCAGGACATGTAATACGCATGGACCCAAGTGAACCTTGCAAAAAAATTGTAATAACAAATCCGGGAGGTCAGAGAAGACGAGGTCGACCGCACTTGCGATGGATTGATGGAGTGGAAGAGGATGCCAGAAAGTTGGGGTGCAAGAATTGGAAGGCTGCTACACAAGATAGAGACGGATGGCGACAATTACTAAGGGAGGCCCAGGCCCACCAAGGGCTGTAGCGCCAATGATGATGATGATGATGTAGGCCTATTTACATAAACGTTGAGAATAAGGGACTTAATATCAGAGTTTAAACCACAGTCGCATTTGTCGGATTTTGTTACTCGACTTCTAAAAATTCAACAAACTTTGAATGTAAATGTGCAAAAATGCGACAACCACATTGGACTTTAGATGGTAATGGAGAAAATGAAATCAGAGATGTGTTTTAACTAATCCAATGGACAATGTAAAAAAAAGATATTGATCAATAGATGTTTAGGAATTGATTTCAAAGAGTTGGTGCAATTCATATAAGTTAAGTAAACAATTTTTTCTAATTGATTTAGGATAAAGGTTGGTAATATTGTGATACTAATAATATTATGATAGTTCTTTTTGAGAATTTATTACAATTTTACTGAGCGATAGAAGGGCCGGTTTTGTGCAGAAACTTCTCCACGAATATTCCCTTAATTCGCTGACGCAAAAACCCGATCTTCCTCTCGCTCAGTAAAATTGTAAATTGTACAAGTTGCAGTGTCCAGTCGATCAGTCCTAGTGAAATGGAGGAGTACACGAGAGCGGAATAAGCAGACATGATTTTCGAATACAGATGAGCCAATGGGAACAGTAGACAAGCTCACAGATTGTATCGGGACAAGTACCCACGTAGGAGACATCCGGCCCATATCATTTTTCCACGACTGTTCCAAAAGTTAAGGGAAGAAGGGCACGTGGTGCCAAATTACAATTCCATTTCCACAAAACTATTTTTGCTTATAACTTTCGACTCGGTCATTTCCGGACCAGGTTTCCTCATCTCAAATTGATACATGTACCCTTCCCCATCATCCCTGAAAGTTTGTAACACCACCTCGGAAACACCATGTATAATAATCAATCGAACATGAAAAAACTTAACGTTTTCGACCAGGAACTGGTCATCTTCGGTTCTACGTAAGTGAAATGAGTTTAATCTAGAATGCAGATACCGTGGGAACAAGAACTATGCTTGGAAATATATTCTCGGCATTCTTTATAGGAAATTGAATTAAAAATTCAACCTAAATGTACTGGAACCATATGTGTATGCACTCCGAAAGTAGATCACTGCTTGACAATCCATTTAACATAATTGTAACACAATTTCAGTAAGAGTCTAGATGTAATCAATTCATCTCACAACAACTAAACGAGAATTCTAGGAACAAAACTGTCAAGTTCCGTTTTTTATGAGGGGGGGAAAGGTTTCTGGCACTTGTAGAAGTGCAGATAAACCACCACAAAGTAATGTTTTGACCTAGTTGGAATAGCATCGCAAAACATCCAAAATGTGCATAGAGGCAGACGCGGGGGAATGAGTTAGATGGCATTAGCTCCGCGGCAACGACACCGATGCTTAATGCTATTCGAGTGCAGGAGCTGTGAAGATCAATTATTCTAGTCATGGGACAGGAACATTTCGCGGGAGAAAAAGAACACGAAAAAGGCGATGAAAGCGGATTGCGATAAGCTGAGTCGTCCATCTAGTGGAGGAAACTGTTCGGTTCCCACAAGGAATCAGGTGTAGCGACATCATTTCGGAGAGTATTAATTTTTGAACGAGTCCACAAACCAGAATTCCAGACTCAGATTCCAGATATTTACCGCGATCCTAACATTTGTGTAGTTCTATAGCAGATCCAAGTGTAGCAATTTGACAGCCGAAGTAATGCTAGTGTTGATCCCGACCCACTTATAGTTGAAAAAAAAATCTTATCTAATTTTTCCACATAATCCCCTAGCAGATTGATACACTTTTCCCAGCGATGCACCAACATTTCCACAGCTTCCTAGAAGAAGGGTTGTCTAACCTCTGCAAATCATTGGTTTACGGACAGCATGACTTCCTCATTGCCATTATGGAATTAGGAAAGTCCACGAAAACGAGAAACGTTTTGAATTGAACGGGTTACATCAGCTGCTTGTCTATGCGAATAACGTGAATATGTTAGAAGAAAATCCACAAACGATTAGCGAAAACACGAGGATTTTACTTGAAGCAAATAAAGAGATAGGCTTGGAAGTAAATCCCGAAAAGATAAAGTACAGGTATATGATTATGTCTCGTGACCAGAACGTAGTACGAAACGGAAATATAAAAATAGGATATTTATCCTTCGAAGAGGTGGAAAAATTCAAATATCTTGAAGCAACAGTAACAAATATAAATGACACTCGGGAGGAAATTAAAAGTAGAATAAATATGGGAAATGCCTGTTATTATTCGGTTGAGAAGCTCTTATCATCCAGTCTGCTGTCCAAAAATCTGAAAGTTAGAATTTATAAAACAGTTATATTACCGGTTGTTCTGTATAGTTGTGAAACTTGGACTCTCACTTTGAGAGAGGAACAGAGATTAAGGGTGTTTGAGAATAAGGTTCTTATTTGGAGCTAAGAGGTATGAAGTTACAGGAGAATGGAGAAACGCAGAACTGCACGCATTGTATTCTTCACTTAACACAATTAGGAACATTACATCCAGACGTTTGAGATGGGCAGGGCATGTAGCACGTATGGACGAATCGAGAAATGCATATAGAGTGTTAGTTGGGAGGCTGGAGGGAAAAAGACCTTTGGGGACGCCGAGACGTAGATGGGAGGATAATATTAAAATGGATTTGAGGGAGGTAGAATATGATGATAGGGACTGGACTAATCTTGCTCAGTATAGGGACCGATGGCGGGCTTATGTGAGGGCGGCAATGAACCTTCGGGTTCCTTAAAAGCCGTAAGTAAGTAATTAATATTAATACATAATAGTTATTTTATGTGTTGCGTTGTGGTTATAATTCAAGACTATAGTCAGGTAAGTTTTCGGAGTTAGCACTATTAATTTAATGTGGTCAAACAAAATACGTTTTAAGGTTAGGTCTCGTGAATCAATTATTTAGTCAAAGCAATGAATTTCATATTGCCAGACAAAATACCTAACATGTTGATCCCTTTCTCGTATAGTTTGCCTACGAAAATATGTTACAAATTATTGAATTATTTAGAATAACCTTCCAACATAAAGGTAAAGTATGGTAAGTAAATAAGTCATTCAGTACGTAGGATTGTGTAATATCTGGTAACAGTTGGCAACACTGACAAGACGGCAATATTGTCGGACCATCCGATCTGTGCACCTTCAGCGATGTCGTCGTTCTTGAAAAAGTTAACGCCTGTACTCACCCCATTCCACCCGCTTTCCTTCCACCAAGTCAAACACAAGCCACGAACCTTGCCGAATAGGGATGTTGCCAAACTTCCGTCAAACGGTGTCATAAATAACTGGGCCTCCATGCTAATAATAATAATAATAATAATAATAATAATAATAATAATAATAATAATAATAATAATAATTGCTACAATATCTTTTCTTTCAATCAAAATAGGTACATCTTGTATTTCTACATTTTTTAAACCTAAATCCCGTGTCTCGAATCACTTTCCGTAGCGTTTCTATCTAACCTTGAAAATTATTGCTTCTTTCGTAACTTTCAGTAATTTCTTCAATGTTGGAACTTCTTTCTGCACGATATAAAATTCTTATATCTTTCTTCTTAAAATATATATAGCCTAGGTTCATATCATCTACAAGAATTAAAGGCTCCCTTGATCTGTTCTTCCCTGTGATTCTAGCTTTTCATCTCCTGCACAGACTCCCTCTCTCCTGATTTTCTTTACTAGGCGCTCTGACTGCCTATATAAATTACATAACATGTTGTATTAGTATTAGTTAAGTAATTTTAATACGTAATCAATTGAAATAAAATAAGCCTCACCTGTTATCGCAGCTGCTATTTTCGTTGCCTTATTTATAGGAAACAGATATTGACCTGTTTGTTTCTCTTCATCGCAAAATGTTACGACTTGCTTAATAATATTTCTTTCACCACTCCTTGCTACAGAGTTCATGTTGAATTGACAACACTGGACTGCAAGTGGAAATAAACTGTCCTGCAAAAAGGCTCAAAATTGTGAGTAGTGGGGGAGAGAAAGGGAGGGAGATAGAAAAGAGAGAGATAGGAATGCAGGGAGAGAAATGAATTACCGAGGCTGAGAAGGAGTTAGGGTTCAGTTCGCATATCTTACAGGGGCACAGATCCGATGGTCCGACAATATTTGCTGTTTAGGAACTGTTCTTAAGTGACCCTTACTATAGCTATTTGACGCTTCTTTTTCTCTCCTCATGAATGTGCAATTTCTAAATTTTGGTAAGAGGAGTGGTCTCTAATTAAACCGCTAGTATCTTAATACAATGATAGAATTGTCATGCCGTTACACGTTTCCGACGTCCAAAATAGTCTGCAAAACAACCCGACCTTTCCAGAAACCTCAGACCTGGAATCACACTGCCCTGCCATGCAGTCATTCATTACGCCGTTTACAATATCACAACGTAACAGTTAAATAATCCAACAAGCCAAGCTAATAGAGTTCAATTAGGCATGTATGAACGAGTCAGAAATTGATGTGTTCAATGCAGCCTGCGTTGCTACTTCATAGCTCGCTTATTAACATGCAGATCGCTGATAATCACTGAACAGACGCAGAGGCACATCCTGACCCCCATTCATTCTCAGACGTACTCGGGTATAGTATATATATATTTCGATCGGTAACATATGCCTGGTTCTCACCTACATAACTCCACTTCTATGTCCAACCCTACTTGATCTACTTTTCCCGCTCCCTCATACTCATTCTCCTCCAACAATTTTGCACTCATTCTCTGACTACTCCACTTTCACTCATTCTCCTCATGCGCTTATCTTCTCTCCATTTCATTCATTCCCATCCTTCTCCTTTTCTTTTCTCTTATTCTCATCTTTCTCCTTCTGTTTTATCTTATTCTCATCCTTCTCCTTCTGTTTTATCTTATTCTCATCCTTCTCCTTCTGTTTTATCTTATTCTCATCCTTCTCATTCTGTTTCATCTTATGCTTATCCTTCTCCTTCTGTTTTATCTTATTCTCATCCTTCTCATTCTGTTTTATCTTATTCTCATCCTTCTCATTCTGTTTCATCTTATGCTTATCCTTCTCCTTCTGTTTTATCTTATTCTCATCCTTCTCATTCTGTTTCATCTTATTCTCATCCTTCTCATTCTATTTTATCTTATTCTCATCCTTCTCATTCTGTTTCATCTTATGCTTATCCTTCTCCTTCTGTTTTATCTTATTCTCATCCTTCTCCTTCTGTTTTATCTTATTCTCACCTTCTCATTCTGTTTTATCTTATGCTTATCCTTCTCCTTCTGTTTTATCTTATTCTCATCCTTCTCATTCTGTTTCATCTTATGCTTATCCTTCTCCTTCTGTTTTATCTTATTCTCATCCTTCTCCTTCTGTTTTATCTTATTCTCATCCTTCTCATTCTGTTTTATCTTATTCTCACCCTTCTCATTCTGTTTCATCTTATGCTTATCCTTCTCCTTCTGTTTTATCTTATTCTCATCCTTCTCCTTCTGTTTTATCTTATTCTCATCCTTCTCATTCTGTTTCATCTTATGCTTATCCTTCTCCTTCTGTTTTATCTTATTCTCATCCTTCTCCTTCTGTTTTATCTTATTCTCATCCTTCTCCTTCTGTTTTATCTTATTCTCATCCTTCTCCTTCTGTTTTATCTTATTCTCATCCTTCTCCTTCTGTTTTATCTTCTTCTCCTCCTTCTCATTCTGTTTCATCTTATGCTTATCCTTCTCCTTCTGTTTTATCTTATTCTCATCATTCTCCTTCTGTTTTATCTTATTCTCATCCTTCTCCTTCTGTTTTATCTTATTCTCATCCTTCTCCTTCTGTTTTATCTTATTCTCACCTTCTCATTCTGTTTTATCTTATGCTTATCCTTCTCCTTCTGTTTTATCTTATTCTCATCCTTCTCATTCTGTTTCATCTTATGCTTATCCTTCTCCTTCTGTTTTATCTTATTCTCATCCTTCACCTTCTGTTTTATCTTATTCTCATCCCTCTCATTCTGTTTTATCTTGTTCTCATCCTTCGTCTTCTGTTTTATCTTGTTCTCATCCTTCTCCTGTTTTATCTTATTCTCATCCTTCTCCTTCTCTTTTATCTTATTCTCATCCTTCTCCTTATGTTTTATCTTATTCTCATCCTTCTCTTTCTGTTTTATCTTATTCTCATCCTTCTCCTTCTGTTTTATCTTATTCTCATCCTTCTCCTTCTGTTTTATCTTATTCTCATCCTTCTACTTCTGTTTTATCTTATTCTCATCCTTCTCCTTCTCTTTTATCTTATTCTCATCCTTCTCCTTCTGTTTTATCTTGTTCTCATCCTTCTCCTTCTGTTTTCTCTTATTCTCATCCTTCTCCTTCTGTTTTATCTTATTCTCATCCTTCTCCTTCTGTTTTATCTTATTCTCATCCATCTCCTTCTATTTTGTCTTATTCTCATCCTTCTCCTTGTGTTTTATCTTATTCCCATCCTTCTCCTTCTATTTTGTCTTATTCTCATCGTTCTCCTTCTGTTTTGTCTTATTCTCATCCTTCTCCTTCTATTTTGTCTTATTCTCATCGTTCTCCTTCTGTTTTGTCTTATTCTCATCCTTCTCCTTCTATTTTGTCTTATTCTCATCCTTCTCCTTCTATTTTGTCTTATTCTCATCCTTCTCCTTCTGTTTTATCTTATTCCCATCTTTCTCCTTTTTTACCTTATTCTCATCCTTCTCCTTCTATATAATCTTATTCTCATTCTTCTCCTATTTTACCTTATTCTCATCATTTCTTTTCTGTTTTACCTTATTCCTATCCTTCTCCTTCTATTTTACCTTATTCTCATCATTCTCCTTCTATTTAATGTTATTCTCATTCTTCTCCTATTTTACCTTATTCTCATCCTTCTTTTCTGTGTTATCTTATTCTCATCCTTCTCCTTCTGTTCTTACTTATTTTATCCCTCTCTTCCGTCCTCTTGTTCTCATCTTTTTGCTTCTCTTCTCACTTATTCATGTACGAATATTTATTTATGATTTCGTTCCATTCTGTACTCTTTTTCCATCTATCGTCATCTATCCATTAATTTTATCTCTTTTTCATTGTGTCATGAATCAATCGCTCTGATGTTTAATGATCTATCCATTCATTCATCCATCATCTAATTTAATTGTGCTTTAAATAAACATATAATAAGTAAAATAACAAATAAATAAATTTTTACATTCATTCATTCGTTCATACGTTCGATCATGTGTGCCTTCATGCAGTCAGCACTTCATTAGTCCTTTCACACAATGAGATTTTTATGTATTTTATTTATATGACTATACTTTTTAATTTGCTGGGGTTACTCTGTCAGTCTCGGTGAGGGGTTGGCTTGATTAATTATTAACTGAGATGCTAGCTTACTTTTTAACAACAACGAGGAAGAAATGTGTAAGAAGGAGATTAAATATAAGACAGCGCTATAATAAAACAAAGAAAACGAAGATATGCAATTCTTGAAAACTGCATAAAAACTTAGACGAATCGCTGTGAACCACAATCGCTGCAGAACTGTAGATGCGGTCTTCCGGTGAGAAATCCCGACCCAAAATAATAATAAAACATCCTTCTGTGAAAGAAGGTCAATAAAAAGATAACACAACGGTCATTTCTCTTTTTCGCGTGACGACACTTCCTACAAAATAACTGAAACCACAGGAAAAGAATAAAGAAGTAAATCCAAATCAGTTTAGTGACAATACCGAACAAATATTGAAAATCTTATAGGCTAATGTACTTCCACAACAAGGAATCTCCTAAATTTTCTATGACTATTTCGTTTATATGACGTCACTCCATTTTCGGCCAATGAAGTGTAATGAAATGTTGAATTCCAACCAATCACAGTCATACATCGCGTTAATTTCTGCAGCTCGATTTATCACTGTCAATTTATCGCATGGTCGTTCTTTTGTTTAGTCAGTGTCGACAACTGTTTCCACGTAAATCGATGAGCATGAATCCATTGTACTAAATAAAGTGCGAAATCCTACTTCCACAACTACATCTTCATCTTCTAATTCCATGTCCATTGTATGTAAAGAAAATGACACTCCTTCATAAAAATTGTTCATTTAATTAATGTATTAATCAGATTATTTGTAATTATACTATAAAATGTTTAAATTAAATTATGATTTCAGCAGATAATGAAAACATATTTCTGTTATAATAACAAGAGAAAAGCGCAGAAAATTTTTAAACATTCATTTCGCATTTCTCAATTGACATTACTGAATCACATTCAATTTCTTTATTGCAATAATCGATATTCATCTATTTCGACTTCACAATGTCTGAATAGGTTAAGTATTCATAAATATACAATTATTAACATTTTGTGAGCGAATTTTAGAGATATATTATTTACATTTTTTATTTTAGTCACGAAATAGTCCTAATAAATGCCACTCGAGGTCTGAGATTTCTATAGATAATTTTAAAGTTCCTGAATGTTTAGACAATGGAACAAATTAATAAAGTTCAACACAAGCATAAGCTAGAAATATTTACGGTAGAAGTGTCATATCGTATTATATTAGGTCTAGAGTACAAAATGGGAAAATTGTCAAAGGAGACCGAAGGCAGAGTTTGATAATCCATCGAGTATGGTAATGTTATGTTACGATACGTACTGTATTGTACAACGTTTTATCCACTTTCAATTTCACTGTTTCAATATTTCACTATTATTTAAATTTCCACTATTTAATCTAAAATTTTGACATTTTATTAGATTTGACAATCTCTTTGCGAAGAGAGGCAACCGAATTTTGTTTATAATGCGATTATTGACATAATTCAATTCACACTGGTTGTCAGAAGGAAGTGAAATAGAGAGAGGAGTACATCAAGGATTCCCTTCATCACCTACCCTGTTCAACATATGCTTGGAGGAGTGATAGTAGTAGGAAGAATATTTGTATTATTTCAAATTGTATTAGTAACTGATTAAATGGCGATCTTACTCGTGTTAATTATGTAAGCATGTGCGGCTTACAGCTGTTTCGGTGCTACGTGACACCATCCTCAGAGCCTTCTGTGTCTCCGCGCCATCTCAACTTCGCTGTCTGTTGTATGGGTGCGTTCGTGTGATGAAGAGTTGTGTCAAATAGTTTGTGTGTTCTGAAATTGATGTGTGTGTTGAGAATTTGATTAGAGTGTGTTTTAGTGTGTCTGTATATTTCATATTGTTCTAGTGTGTTGAGTTTTTGGTTTTTGGGCTGTATGTGTAGGATTTCCAAGTCTGTATTATGTTATTGTATGTGTGGTTAGCACCCTAATAAAATTCTCAACACAGAGATCAATTTCAGAACACACACACTATTTGACACAATTCTTCATCACACGAACGCACCCACACAACAGGCAACGAAGTTGAGAAGGGGTCCGAGACACAGAACGCTCTGAGAATGGTGTCAAGAAGCACCGAAACAGCTGTAAGTCGCACATGCTTACATAATTAACACGAGTAAGATCGCCATTTAATCAATTATTTATATTCAAGTGTTAAAAGTAGCGTACGAAAGATTCAACATGAATTGTATCAGCTTCTTTTGTTTTTGGACAAGTGAAAGAGAAAGCCTTGTGGCTTTAACTTCGCCTGATTATATAAATATTATTATTATTATTATTATTATTATTATTATTATTATTATTATTATTATTATTATTATTATTAGGGCCTATTACTGTTAGTAAATATGATGATTTTATTAGTTATAATGGTTTTCTAGACCTTACAATTTCTATAAAAATAGCTTCCAATACATATTATAGTACATTTTTTTATTTCTTTCCTTTAATTCCTTAATATCCAATGGATTAACTAGAACTACTTGTTGTGCTCTACGTCATCATCAGCCAATTGTAACACTCATACAAATGTGGACGCCGTCTCGTGTTCCGCCTTTTTGTTTACATCAGGTTTTTCCTTGGGTGGTTTATAATATAACTTAATTTACTTGATAATAAGTTGTATTTCGGTAATATTGCCCATAATATTCGAAGGAACACTTTTCTGTATTAAAAGGGAGTAGATTTTCCGGTTTGAGTGGCAATGATATGAAGAGAAAAACGACAGTTTCAGCCTGACCTTGAATGACACAAGCGCTCAGATGCCCCACTTTCTCCTCGAATAGCTTTGAATCCGCAGATTCCGAATATCGATACCAGGGAGCGCTGATATGGGATGGTGTGCAGAGAAACGAGTTCAAGGTGACGCCAGGTGGGGGGAGTAGCTCCCCCGCTGCACGAGGCGGGGGTGGGTTCATCACACGAGGGAGGCAGAGGAAGCCATCTTGTTGGACTGCCTTCCTATGCCAACGTTAATAACGTTCGGGTTGTCGAATGGGCCTCCCTGCTCGTGATTAACCAAAGCCTTGTTCATTACTGGATGGATGTAAGAAGACGCAGCGAAGTAGCGCCCGTCAATTACCTGCAGGAACTGCGCAGACATCAGGGCCACAGTTAGGCTACTGCTGTTAACGATGAACAACTGCGAAGGGAAAGAAAGAAATGAAGGAAGAGATGTAAAGAAGAAAGAAGGAAGAGGAGATATTTTGTGCTTGGTTATGTAGCGACGCTGTATCAACCTTTGTTCTTTCGTGGTATTTTCATGTAGCATTTTTTTATGTACACGCCTATGTTATTATTAAATAAATCTAATATAATCTAATCTAATCTAATTTAGTGTCGATGGAATTGGTGATAGCAAGATGGAGGAATGATGGTAGGAAGGAAGAAGAATAAAGTACATGAGATTTGCTGATGATATGGCGTTGTTAGCAGAAGAGGAGATGATACTAAAGGATATGCTACTGGAGCTAAATGACAGCTGTAAGCAGTATGGAATGAAGATAAATGTAAATACGACGAAGAGCATGGTCATAGGAAGAAAAATAGAGAAGATAAACTTGCGAATTATAAATGAGGCAGTACAGCAAGTAGACAGATTCAAATATTTGGGGTGTACTATAAACAGTAACATGAGCTGCTGCCAGGAAGTCAAAAGAAGGATAGCAATGGCCAAGGAAGCTTTTAATAGAAAAAGGAGCATCTTCTGCAAACCTCTGGAAAAAGAAGTAAGGAAGAGACTAGTGAAGTGCTTTGTATGGAGTGTGGCAGTATATGGGGCAGAAACATGGACATTACGGCGAAGTGAAGAGAAGCGAATAGAAGCATTTGAAATGTGGATATGGAGAAGAATAGAGCGTGTGAAGTGGACAGACAGAATAAGAAATTAAGCTGTGTTGGAAAGAGTGAGTGAAGAAAGAATGATGCTGAAACTGACCAGGAAGAGGAAAAGGAATTGGTTGGGTCACTGGCTGAGAAGAAACTAACAAAAACAAATATTTGTGAAAAAGTCTTTTTCATTGGAATTCCCAGTTTGTGCGGAATAACTGTGGGACAAATACATTAGCAACATAGGTCACTTATATGAATGGTTTCGTTATACTTACTTACTTAATTACTTACTGGCTTTTAAGGAACCCGGAGGTTCATTGCCGCCCTCACATAAGCCCGCCATTGGTCCCTATCCTGAGCAAGATTAATCCATTCTCTATCATATCCCACCTCCCTCAAATCCATTTTAATATTATCTTCCCATCCACGTCTCAGCCTCTCTAAAGGTCTTTTTCCCTCCGGCCTCCGAACTAACACTCTATATGCATTTTTGGATTCGCCCATACGTGCTACATGCCCTGCCCATCTCAAACGTCTGGATTTAATGTTCCTAATTATGACAGGTGAAGAATACAATGCGTGCAGTTCTTGTTGTGTAACTTTCTCCATTCTCCTGTAACTTCATCCCTCTTAGCCCCAAGTATTTTCCTAAGCACCTTATTCTCAAACACCCTTAATCTCTGTTCCTCTCTCAAAGTGAGAGTCCAAGTTTCACAACCATACAGAACAACCGGTAATATAACTGTTTTATAAATTCTAACTTTCAGATTTTTTGACAGCAGACTGCAGACTAGATGACAAAAGCTTCTTAACCGAATAATAACAGGCACTTCCCATATTTATTCTGCGTTTAATTTTCTCCCGAGTATCATTTATATTTGTTACTGTTGCTCCCAGATATTTGAACTTCTCCACCTCTTCAAAAGATAAATTTCCAATTTTTATATTTCCATTTCTTACAATATTCTGGTCACGAGACATAATCATATACTTTGTCTTTTCGGGATTTACCTCCAAACGTATCTATTTACTTGCTTGCAGTAAAATTCCCGTGTTTTCCCTAATCATTTGTGGATTGCCTCGGAATGGTTTAGTTATACTGCTTTCAAATGTTGACGTTTACAAAAAAAAAAAAAAAAATAGCCGGAAAAATTATGCGTGATATTCTCTTACTTGTGGTCTATTCTACCTCTCCATTTCATTCCTTGACTGTATACGACGCCAACGAAAGTGATGTCCTTTTCTTTTTGTTTCGCTTGCTCCTGAGTTACATTTTCCCAACTGGACTGTACATCACAGGGATTGCAATGGACTGCCACATCTTCCCTTGTGACTCCCCCGCATTTCAGAAGCGCGTGCGCCAATACAGAAATCTGCACCGTAGTTAGAATGCTCCCTCGTGCGTCGCTCTCCATAAAAGTGCAGAGCACTGGCCTCCGCAAGGTCCGCGAAGGTCGCTTCAAACAGGTTTACCTCAGTTCCACTAAAGCTGAATCTTAACAAAAGTTTCATTCCAATATAATTTACTTCTTTTGAAAAATTACTCTTCATTTACTTATTAAGTTGGACTGGCTTGTTATTTGTATGGTTTAAATTACAGTGGAACTCCAAAAATAGACACAGCAATGGTCCGTGTGCGAGACGAGGTACGAACTCTGTCTTTCTACGGAGTACTGCGGACATTGGTAAACATAAGGGCTGTACAATGTTTTTTATGGCGTGCGGACCGAAACAAAGTAATTTTAAATAATATATTGTAGTATATCGTCGTTGTTCCTGCAATAATTCCTATGTGCAAAATAAGCTTATACAATCTTTCAGTAGGACGAAAAAAAAACACATTTATTCATCCTAAGGCAGCCGTACATAGGGGATTGTGAATTCTTACATTTTCGAAAGAAAGAAATATAATTACACATAGGAGATTTTATTATTTGCTGTATCACTATTTAAGTTATTTAATAGAGCAAAAATCTGAAAATCGATAAATATCTCACATAGGAGTTATTGTAGAACGATGACGATATGCAAAATATGTGACAAAACAAATCCGTGATTAAGTATAATATATACGTGATACATTTGATACATAAAACAAACTTCTGGAGGAAAAACTCTCTAAATGTATCTATATACAGGGCTTTCATTTCAAAACCTCGCACTCTGAATAACTAGTTAATTAAATAGAATTCAATTTAAACAAAAAACACGTAAATTTATATACTGAGAGGGAAGCTTAATTGCATTTTAGATTTCACCTCCATCTTCTGCCATTCCCAATTTGAAATTTCAAGTGGCACCCCTGGATACGACATCGTGAAGGCCTAACCTCTAGCGAGTGGCTCGAAGCTATTAAAATGGCTGCACACGTGTCTTCCGTACGTTCCCTTCCGGGCAGGACTCGGGACAACATCCTCTGTCGGCGATGTCACAGAGAGCCAGAAACACTTGCACATGTCCTGGGCTCTTGTCCGCACGGTGAAGTACTCCGTAACTCACGACACCATAGAATTCGTTCGATGATCGCCGAACAGTTTAGATCAATAAATTTTCAAGTGTTCGAAGAAGTTCACGGACTGGCAGACAATGGCAGTACAAGAAGAATAGACATGATTGCCATCCCGCCAAATAACAACAATGGCTACATCATCGATCCTACCGTTAGATTTGAAAAACAAAAGAGCCCACCTGAAGATGTAAATATGGAAAAAAAAAAAAAACGACATCTATGTACGTACCGTTCCATACAGTATTTCATGGACAAATACGGTCTACAACAAATTGAAATAATAGGCCTTATGGTTGGAGCGCGCGGAACTATTCCCGGTTTCTTCTTCCAGACCTGGCAACGTTTCGGCCTACAGAGGAAGGCAATTGATGACATCGTTCTTGCAGCTCTGAGAGGATCAATATTTATACTCCGCAACCATATCTACGGTCAACAGTGATCTTCAACTAATTAATTAGTACCTACTTATTTATTCAGTCATTTCTTGTCGTTGTAAGACCCCCTTCAACTTAAACATATGTATATTATTTATACTTCCAACTGCCTATTGCACAATATGCTCTGTCTTTGTGGCAGCCTGTTAATACAGGGAGTTGTTATCGTTTAGATAAATAAATAAAAAAAGAGCATTCAATTGTTTATACACCACATTAATTTGTTGTCGCATCTTTTCTTTTCTATCGGTGCCCGACAACCTGGATTATTGTTATTGTTGTTTAGAGCTGAAGAGAATTATGCTACAAAAACTTATTGAGTATTTCTTGTAATAGTTGTGTTTGTATATTAAACTATTTTAAAATGGTGTATACCCTTCAAGAGAGAACATAAATCATCCTTATTGATTAGATATAGGAAATTACACAAAATAAGCTGTGTTTTCATCCTACAATCAACTAATAATAACAAAGCTTCTTATAATTACTACAGACTGCCTGGTATTTAGATGAATTTTGTTTTATCCCATGCACTGTTCTGATCGAAATGTCACATTCTTGAGGGATGGCTCTGATTGATTCATCTTTTATAAACCGTTCCAATAGTTGTAACTTCTGCTTCAACATAAGTACACATTTTCTGTTCCCTGCCTTGCTGCCAACGTGTACGAGTATCTGCACACTACTGCACTGGTTCGAGTGGTTAGCCCTGTGCAGCACGGGACAGGATGCATTGACTTAAGGTCTGCGCCAGTGCTGCGCATCGGACTGATTACTACCGCGGAGTAATCGGAGATTACGAATAAAGCTCTCCACCGGTGATCTCCGGTACTACCGTAGGTGGAACAGGGGACATACGGAGGGATGCGGGGGTTCGGAGCGAAGCGACAGTTAGCTCAAGGACGACCGGCGCGTACGGACTGACGGTAGTTGTGAGTGGAATAAAATGGCACCAAATCGGATATCCGTCGCATGGAAATTATTTAATTTAGTTGAATGTAATAATAAAGTCGCACATTGTAAACTTTGTGGGCGAATTTACTCTAAGGGTGGTAGAACTTCGAATTTGTTAGACCATTTGAAGCGATCGCACAATCGCGAACTTGATGAAAATAATTACGCAAAACATTTGATACGATTTCTTTTTAAATTGTTTTACTGCATTGCTCCCAAAAGCCCACAGTACAGGCAAAAGTCTTGAAATTTCTCTAAAACGTAACTTTCGAGGCAATAAAAAACATATGAAATATTTAAAAGACAACTTGAGTTATATTTTGCTGTTTAGACAACTTGAGTTATATTTTACTGTTTGGGTTAAAATATTGAGTTTCTGAATGAAACTAAAGAAACTTGTGGTAATAATATAATTACAATTATCCTTAAGTTGATATGCGCTTATATTTTTATTGCAGAGAAAGAGTGGCGCGTTTTAGAAGAGGCACTTCAAATATTGACATCCTTTAACACAATAATCACAATCCTATCCGGTGAAGAATCCGAATAAATTATGTTGGACAGTAAATTTTAACCCATTGATAGCCCAGTTTTGTTTTGTTTCATTCTAAAGCTCCCTTAATGTATTTTACGTTAAACTAAACCGATTAGAATAATAATTGACAAACACTGTTCGCGATTAAACGAGGATTTCTAGGAGAACTACAGTATAAATGTTTACATACTTACTTACTTACTTACAAAGGTTCATTGCCGCCCTCACATAAGCCCGCCATCGGTCCCTATCCTGTGCAAGATTAATCCAGTCTCTATCATCATATCCCACCTCCCTCAAATCCATTTTAATATTATCCTCCCATCTACGTCTCGGCCTCCCTAAAGGTCTTTTTCCCTCCGGTCTCCCAACTAACACTCTATATGCATTTCTGGATTCGCTCATACGTGCTACATGCCCTGCCCATCTCAAACGTCTGGATTTTAAGTTCCTAATTATGTCAGGTGAAGAATACAATGCGTGCAGTTCTGTGTTGTGTAACTTTCTCCATTCTCCTGTAACTTCATCACGCTTAGCCCCAAATATTTTCCTAAGCACCTTATTCTCAAACACCCTTAACCTATGTTCCTCTCTCAAAGTGAGAGTCCAAGTTTCACAACCATACAGAAGAACCGGTAATATAACAGTTTTATAAATTCTAACTTTCAGATTTTTGGACAGCAGACTGGATGATAAGAGCTTCTCAACCGAATAATAACACGCATTTCCCATATTTATTCTGCGTTTAATTTCCTCCCGAGTGTCATTTATATTTGTTACTGTTGCTCCAAGATATTTGAATTTTTCCACCTCTTCAAAGGATAAATCTCCAATTTTTATATTTCCATTTCGTACAATATTCTGGTCACGAGACATAATCATATACTTTGTCTTTTCGGGATTTACTTCCAAACCGATCGCTTTACTTGCTTCAAGTAAAATTTCCGTGTTTTCCCTAATCGTTTGTGTATTTTCTCCTAACATATTATAAATGTTTACATTAGCTACTGAAAAGCTTTACTTCTGCTTTAGTTTTGCAGTTAGATTGAATGTTATTAATTTGATCAATGACATAAAACTAATACGCCTTTCCACATATACTATGAATTTCAAAACTAGAAAAAAAATCTGTAAGCTAACGTAGCACTTCAAGCAAAACAAAACAAAGAAAAGAGCCGAAGAAAGAGAGAGAGATTAACATACAAGAGAGAATATACAACAACAAATTACAACTTATTTTAAAAGATACCCGGACGTCAGCGGACTCGAATCACTACCTGATCCGATTAAAGGAATGCTCAGCGGAAAGTGTATGTCTGTGCCGCAGCACATATACAATCTGCGCGGCATCAATCGGAGGTAACCGGAGGTCTCCGATTGAAAGCGCGCAAACAACCGCTCCGGAGGAAACCTAATCATAAGCAGCACTGGTCTGAGCACACCAACGCGGGACGCGAGAGCGACAGCGAAACTTGTAATCCCGCGATCGCTGCGAAATTCGTCGTTGTCTTCACACCAAAGCGGGATGCAGTTGCGAATAGCATGCTTCTTGCAGTTGCCGAAGGTGATCATAGCTTCGTTCATATACTGTAGTACTACACTCTTGCTGTCACAGTGGAACCATTGTTAACCGAAACTCCGGTTAACAGAACAGACATTATTTTTTCCATATTGAATCTTTCGTACACAACTTTTAACAATTGAATATAGATAATTGATTAAATGGCGATCTTACTCGTGTTAATTATGTAAGCATGTGCGGCTTACAGCTGTTTCGGTGCTACTTGACACCATCCTCAGAGCCTACTGGATCTCGGCGCTATTTCAACTTCGCTGCCTGTTGTGTGGGTGCGTTCGTGTGATAAAGAGTTGTGTCAAATAGTGTGTGAGTTCTGAAATTGATCTGTGTGTTGAGAATTTGATTGGGGTGTATTTTAGTGTGTCTGTATATTTCATATTGTTCTCCAATCATTCAGTGGATACATGTTTGTTGTTTATTGTAGGGAGCAGAAATCAAAAAGAAAATTGAGTCTCTACTGACATCATTCCGGAGGGAAAGACAGAAGTCCACAAAAAAGACCCGAAATGGGGAGTGATGAAGTGTACGAGTCAACTTGGTTCGCGTATAAATATGTCGTTCCTTTTGGACAAATTCACGTCCAGAAAAAACAAAGTTCCAACCTTGTGCACACAGAATAAGTGTGCACACTACTACGAATACTACTACTACTACTACTACTACTACTACTACTGCTACTACGAATACTACTACTACGAATACCACAATTACTAAGAATACTACAACTACTACGAATACTACTACTACTACTACTACCATTACTACTATGAATACTACTACTACGAATACTACTACCACTACGAATACCACTATTTCTACGTATACTACTACTACGAATACTACTACTACTACTACTACTACGAATACCACTATTACTACGTATAATACTACTACGAATACTACTACTACTACGAATACCACTACTACTACGAATACTACTACTACCATTACTACTATGAATACTACTACTACGAATACCACTACTACTACGAATACCACAATTACTACGAATACTACAACTACTACTACTACTACTACTACTACTACGAATACTGCTACTACGAATACTACTACTGCTACTACGAACGAATGCTACTACTGCTACTACGAACGAATGCTACTACTGCTAATACGAACGAATGCTGCTACTGCTACTACGAACGAATGCTACTACTGCTACTACGAACGAATGCTGCTACTGCTACTACGAACGAATGCTACTACTGCTACTACGAACGAATGCTACTACTGCTACTACGAACGAATGCTGCTACTGCTACTACGAACGAATGCTACTACTGCTACTACGAACGAATGCTACTACTGCTACTACGAACGAATGCTACTACTGCTACTACGAACGAATGCTACTACTGCTACTACGAACGAATGCTTCTACTGCTACTACGAACGAATGTTACTACTGCTACTACGAACGCTACTACGAACGAATGCTACTACTGCTACTACGAACGCTACTACGAACGAATGCTACTACTGCTACTACGAACGCTACTACGAACGAATGCTACTACTGCTACTACGAACGCTACTACGATCGAATGCTACTACTGCTACTACGAACGAATGCTGCTACTGCTACTACGAACGAATGCTACTACTGCTACTACGAACGAATGCTACTACTGCTACTACGATCGAATGCTACTACTGCTACTACGAACGAATGCTACTACTGCTACTACGAACGCTACTACGATCGAATGCTACTACTGCTACTACGAACGAATGCTACTACTGCTAATACGAACGAATGCTACTACTGCTACTACGAACGCTACTACGATCGAATGCTACTACTGCTACTACGAACGAATGCTACTACTGCTACTACGAACGCTACTACGATCGAATGCTACTACTGCTACTACGAACGAATGCTGCTACTGCTACTACGAACGAATGCTACTACTGCTACTACGAACGAATGCTACTACTGCTACTACGATCGAATGCTACTACTGCTACTACGAACGAATGCTACTACTGCTACTACGAACGCTACTACGATCGAATGCTACTACTGCTACTACGAACGAATGCTACTACTGCTAATACGAACGAATGCTACTACTGCTACTACGAACGCTACTACGATCGAATGCTACTACTGCTACTACGAACGAATGCTACTACTGCTACTACGAACGAATGCTGCTACTGCTACTACGAACGAATGCTACTACTGCTACTACTGCTACTACGAACGAATGCTACTACTGCTAATACGATCGAATGCTACTACTGCTACTACGAACGAATGCTGCTACTGCTACTACGAACGAATGCTACTACTGCTACTACGAACGAATGCTACTACTGCTACTACGATCGAATGCTACTACTGCTACTACGAACGAATGCTACTACTGCTACTACGAACGCTACTACGATCGAATGCTACTACTGCTACTACGAACGAATGCTACTACTGCTACTACGAACGAATGCTGCTACTGGTACTACGAACGAATGCTACTACTGCTACTACTGCTACTACGAACGAATGCTACTACTGCTACTACGATCGAATGCTACTACTGCTACTACGAACGAATGCTACTACTGCTACTACGAACGCTACTACGATCGAATGCTACTACTGCTACTACGAACGCTACTACGAACGAATGCTACTACTGCTACTACGAACGCTACTACGAACGAATGCTACTACTGCTACTACGAACGCTACTACGAACGAATGCTACTACTGCTACTACGAACGCTACTACGAACGAATGCTACTACTGCTACTACGAACGAATGCTACTACTGCTACTACGAACGCTACTAAGAACGAATGCTACTACTGCTACTACGAACGCTACTACGAACGAATGCTACTACTGCTACTACTGCTACTACGAACGAATGCTGCTACTGCTACTACGAACGAATGCTACTACTGCTACTACGAACGCTACTACGAACGAATGCTACTACTGCTACTACGAACGCTACTACGAACGAATGCTACTACTGCTACTACGAACGCTACTACGAACGAATGCTACTACTGCTACTACGAACGCTACTACGAACGAATGCTACTACTGCTACTACGAACGCTACTACGATCGAATGCTACTACTGCTACTACGAACGAATGCTGCTACTGCTACTACGAACGAATGCAACTACTGCTACTACTGCTACTACGAACGAATGCTACTACTGCTACTACGATCGAATGCTACTACTGCTACTACGAACGAATGCTACTACTGCTACTACGAACGCTACTACGATCGAATGCTACTACTGCTACTACGAACGAATGCTACTACTGCTACTACGAACGCTACTACGATCGAATGCTACTACTGCTACTACGAACGAATGCTACTACTGCTACTACGAACGAATGCTACTACTGCTACTACGAACGCTACTACGATCGAATGCTACTACTGCTACTAAGAACGAATGCTACTACTGCTACTACGAACGAATGCTGCTACTGCTACTACGAACGAATGCTACTACTGCTACTACTGCTACTACGAACGAATGCTACTACTGCTACTACGATCGAATGCTACTACTGCTACTACGAACGAATGCTGCTACTGGTACTACGAACGAATGCTACTACTGCTACTACTGCTACTACGAACGAATGCTACTACTGCTACTACGATCGAATGCTACTACTGCTACTACGAACGAATGCTACTACTGCTACTACGAACGCTACTACGATCGAATGCTACTACTGCTACTACGAACGAATGCTACTACTGCTACTACGAACGAATGCTACTACTGCTACTACGAATACTGCTACTACTGCTACTACGAATGAATGCTACTACTGCTACTACGAACGCTACTACGATCGAATGCTACTACTGCTACTACGAACGAATGCTACTACTGCTACTACGAACGAATGCTGCTACTGCTACTACGAACGAATGCTACTACTGCTACTACTGCTACTACGAACGAATGCTACTACTGCTACTACGATCGAATGCTACTACTGCTACTACGAACGAATGCTACTACTGCTACTACGATCGAATGCTACTACTGCTACTACGAACGAATGCTACTACTGCTACTACGAATGCTGCTACTATGAATACTGCTACTGCTACTACGAACGAATGCTACTACTGCTACTACGAACGAATACTACTACTGCTACTACGAACGAATGCTACTACTGCTACTACGAACGAATGCTGCTACTGCTACTACGAACGAATGCTACTACTGCTACTACGAACGAATGCTACTACTGCTACTACGAACGCTACTACGAACGAATGCTACTACTGCTACTACGATCGAATGCTACTACTGCTACTACGAACGAATGCTACTACTGCTACTACGAACGCTACTACGATCGAATGCTACTACTGCTACTACGAACGAATGCTACTACTGCTACTACGAACGAATGCTACTACTGCTACTACGAACGAATGCTACTACTGCTACTACGAACGAATGCTACTACTGCTACTACGAACGAATGCTGCTACTGCTACTACGAACGAATGCTACTACTGCTACTACGAACGAATGCTACTACTGCTACTACGAACGAATGCTTCTACTGCTACTACGAACGAATGCTACTACTGCTACTACGAACGAATGCTTCTACTGCTACTACGAACGAATGCTACTACTGCTACTACGAACGAATACTACTACTGCTACTACGAACGAATGCTGCTACTGCTACTACGATCGAATGCTACTACTGCTACTACGAACGAATGCTACTACTGCTACTACGAACGCTACTACGAACGAATGCTACTACTGCTACTACGATCGAATGCTACTACTGCTACTACGAACGCTACTACGAACGAATGCTACTACTGCTACTACGAACGCTACTACGAACGAATGCTACTACTGCTACTACGATCGAATGCTACTACTGCTACTACGAACGAATGCTACTACTGCTACTACGAACGAATGCTACTACTGCTACTACGATCGAATGCTACTACTGCTACTACGAACGAATGCTGCTACTGCTACTACGAACGAATGCTACTACTGCTACTACTGCTACTACGAACGAATGCTACTACTGCTACTACGATCGAATGCTACTACTGCTACTACGAACGAATGCTACTACTGCTACTACGAACGCTACTACGATCGAATGCTACTACTGCTACTACGAACGAATGCTACTACTGCTACTACGAACGAATGCTACTACTGCTACTACCAACGAATGCTACTACTGCTACTACGAACGAATGCTACTACTGCTACTACGAACGAATGCTACTACTGCTACTACGAACGAATGCTGCTACTGCTACTACGAACGAATGCTACTACTGCTACTACTGCTACTACGAACGAATGCTACTACTGCTACTACGAACGAATGCTTCTACTGCTACTACGAACGAATGCTACTACTGCTACTACGAACGAATGCTTCTACTGCTACTACGAACGAATGCTACTACTGCTACTACGAACGAATACTACTACTGCTACTACGAACGAATGCTACTACTGCTACTACGATCGAATGCTACTACTGCTACTACGAACGAATGCTACTACTGCTACTACGAACGCTACTACGAACGAATGTTACTACTGCTACTACGAACGAATGCTTTTACTGCTACTACGAACGAATGCTACTACTGCTACTACGAACGAATGCTGCTACTGCTACTACGATCGAATGCTGCTACTGCTACTACGAACGAATGCTACTACTGCTACTACGAACGAATGCTGCTACTGCTACTACGAACGAATGCTACTACTGCTACTACGAACGAATGCTACTACTGCTACTACGAACGAATGCTACTACTGCTACTACGATCGAATGCTACTACTGCTACTACGAACGAATGCTACTACTGCTACTACGATCGAATGCTACTACTGCTACTACGAACGAATGCTACTACTGCTACTACGATCGAATGCTACTACTGCTACTACGATCGAATGCTACTACTGCTACTACGATCGAATGCTACTACTGCTACTACGAACGAATGCTACTACTGCTACTACGATCGAATGCTACTACTGCTACTACGAACGAATGCTACTACTGCTACTACGAACGAATGCTACTACTGCTACTACGATCGAATGCTACTACTGCTACTACGAATACTGCTACTACGAATGCTACTACTGCTACTACGAATACTGCTACTACTGCTAGTACGAATACTGCTACTACGAATGCTACTATTGCTACTACGAATGCTACTACTGCTACTACGAATACTATTACTACTACTCCGAATAGTACTACTGCTATTACGAATGCTACTACTACTACTGCGAATACTACTACTGCTACTACGAATACAGCTACTACGAATACTACTACTGCTCCGAGGATGGTGTCGAATAGCACCGAAACAGCTTTAAGCGGCACATGCTTACATAATTAACATGCGTAAGATCGCCATTTAATCAATTATTTATTATTTTTTCATGCAATATATTCTCATTCATTACTGCGCCCTCTGTGGCTTTCACCAAAGAGATTTATACTAACAAGACGTATATCGTAGAGTGTTTCGCACGATGTTATAGGGAGACATCTTGCATGTGGCGCTCCTAGCGTTCGTCTTGTTAGTATAAAGTCTTTGCTTTCACTGATCGTGAAAAATTTGTAAAGTTTTCTTTAACACGCATCCTCTAATACAGTGGTATTCAATCCATGATTGTCTTGATTACGTATGTTAAAATGATAACATATTTATTTTGTTATATCTACTTGTTGATAATTATTGCATTATATTAATTTTTTTTTTTGCAATATCAATTCTTGTTCTTCCTTGCTTAATAACATTTTATGTAAATCATTATTATTATTGCATCAATAACTACTGTTTAATAATAATAATAATAATAATAATAATAATAATAATAATAATAATAATAATGTATGGAAGTAGAAGACACCGGTAGTTCACTTTCACAATTAAAATGAATTAGAGAGAACGAAATCTGAAGGAAAAACACATAAGTGAAAACAATCAATTTTCCAAAGTAAATGAACCAGATGAAGAATGTAGTTTGAAAGCGACATTTTTAATTTAACAAATCCAGACTTACGAGAAACAAAATTGTAAATTTAATTAAATCACACTGAAAATCTGTATATTATTATTTAACAAGTCATCAATAAATCTCAAATAAAACTGAAATATTCTTGGCATGTTTATAATCTTCGTACTCGATGAGTAATGCAAAATTAATTAAAGAATTTTCACGATACACAGTGTTTAGTAATGAAATTATTCATCATTTGCGAGGCGAACCTAGCGGCAGAAATTGTAATGTCGCTCCTAACGCACTCTCTGTTCAGTCGCCATTGCCAAAATGAATGCGGGACGCGGGAAAAACGCTGCTTGCAGCGAACTGCGAGTAGAACGCTGCAGTCCCGCCATCTAGGCGGGATTGTGTCGCTGCGGTGTGAGTGGAATCATATCCCGCTGTAGGTACAATAATTCGCGTCGGTTTCGCATTCGCTACCGCTCCCGCGTCCCGCGTCGGTGGGCGCAGACCTTTACCTTGTATCGCGAAGTATGCGAGAGTGAGCGTCTATTTGTGGAGTTCCACTGTATATTGTCGTACAGAAGAAGTAATACGCAAAGACTCCAGTAGCGGCCGGTGATCCAAATCCTCGGTGAGGCCACATGCAACTATTTTAAGTGCCTCCGATAGAAAATTTTTATTTATGATATTAATTATTATTGTTGTTATACTATTAATATCATTATTACTGTATTATTATTATTATTATTATTATTATTATTATTATTAGTCTATTATTATTATTACTAGTAATCTATACTAATAATAAATCTGTAGCCGAAATTTTTCTGGTAATTTTCGATTTTCCAAAAATAATTTGTCCTAACATATATAGTTAACCACCCTGAAAATCGCTTTTTTGAAATTTTTGTTTGTATGTCTGTCTATCTGTCTGTATGTTTGTTACCTTTTCACGCGATAATGGATGAACGGATTTCGATGAAAATTGGAATATAAATTATGTTCGTTGTAACTTAGATTTTAGTCTATATGGCATTCAAAATACATTATTTAAAAAGGGGGTTATAAGGGGGTCTGAATTAAATAAATCGAAATATCTCGCTTATTATTGATTTTTGTGAAAAATGTTACATAACAAAAGTTTCTTTAAAAATAATTTTCGATAAGTTTTATTCCTTGAAAAATTTTGATAGGACTGATATTTAATGAGATAAATGAGTTTTAAAATTAAAATAACTGTCATCTAAGGCCGTATAATGAAATAAAAAACAAATGACTTCGTCTATATGGGACCTTGGACAGCAACAATCGAAAGCTATGAAAGATAGCCTACAAAGAATGTTTCTGTGTTTGTATGAAGTAATATCGGAAGCTAAATTAACCGATTTGTATAATTAATTATTATTTCACCATTGGAAAGTGTAGTTTCTCTAGATGGACATAATGCTATAATGTTATTACAGTAACTTCTGATATAATATAATATAATATAATATAATATAATATAATATAATATAATATAATATAATATATGTAATGTAATATAATATAATATAATATAATTTTAGTTATTTGAAGGGTTCAGAACCATAGTGGGCCAAACGCCATTTACTGAATACGTAGAAAACAAGGGTTAAAATTAAGTTATTACCATAATTCAATGGAAACCTGTAACAAGTAAAATAAAGTTTACACATTATATCTAAATGATGTCAATGTTCATTAAACTATGGTTGCATGTAATAAAAATTAGAAACATGTTAAAGGAATTGTCATTGCACCAATAAGTGGTCTCTGGACCAAAAAGATCGCATTTTAATTATTTGGATGCAATTTAAATTAAGTAACATATTAAACGATTTATTCTTCTATCAAACACGAATGTTCCCTGGATCAAATGTCTTATTTTAATTATGTAATTACTTTATATTTATTTCTAACGGGTGCAGCGGAGCGCACGGGTACGGCTAGTAAAAAATAATAATTTCACTCACCAAATAAGCTGTTATGCTGCAAGTTTCAGTGATTGTTTCAGTGTGATGAAGCAACCCATATTATGTGTTGAAATTTCCCTTTCTTTCTTTTCTTTTTATTTTCTTCCTTTGACAGCAACAAACAAGCCCAACAGAGAAGTTTTTTTTGCACCACATTACCACTTAACCATTTATGTTGCCCATACCAGGATGTAATAGAAATTCGCGTTTTAAGATTATCTGTCAAAAAATTGTCAGGGATGTTGTAGGTATCTCGGTCGGCTCTCTTTTTATTCTTTTTATTTAAAACTTCCTTTCTTTCAATAATATTTTTTCTCGAAAAAGGACACTCTAACAATGAATTAACTACACCGGCATTATTTCTGGCATTTGTTTCTGTTTATATTTACCCGAAATACATAACAACATTGGCCCAGATTCACTACACGAAGCACAATAGATCAACACCCTCGCTTAAGTCATAAACTAAGACATAAGAGGAGAGAATAGTGTGGGTCTCTGCCTGCCAAAGAGCTGGAATGTTTGTTATTTATGGCCTATTTAGGAAGACAAGTCACCCTATTCCCACCCCATTCTACCCTTGAGGCCGGCCCATAGTTCAGAGGAGTGAAACCTGACCAGGCCAGACGAATTGTGCCTCAGTTACAACGTTTAAAGCGCAACGTCAAAAGCCCGCGAAGACAAACGAAAATCCAGAAGCAGACCCGGCACGAGCGATCCTGGCCTCAGGAACAAATTTTACTGCAAAACAGGTCTATCTACATCACAAAGTTTTCAAATGCTTTTACAGCGATATATGCTTTATTCAAATAACTAATACACTACATAAAAACAAAATTTGACTTCAGTTAAGCCAAGTGACTGAGGCCCGGCCTCTCTTGCCTCAGTCAATCAGCCGCCGCTGAAAGGCTCCTTCCTTTACTACAGTCAGCCAGTGGATCTGTCGTGTTTGCTCATCAACATAACCTCACGCGTCCCAAGAAGTAGACTTGGAGCGCAAATGATCTGTTTACAGTTTACGGCCAGTTTGAGGTCACTGTTCCGTTGTACACAGTCAATGTTGTTCGTTCATACAATTTGTTATGTGTAAGTTTCAAACAGCTGCTGTATCCCCACACCCATCGAAAATTGGATACATCACATTGCAGTGATGAAGCGTTTCCCATATAACTAAAAAACTATCCAATATTGTGTGATGAAATTTCTCGTGTGTATTAATGCATGTCATATCTACAATATGATGCAAGATCACTTCTCTACCTTTGACAGATTGTCTGATAAAAAATAAATTAATTTTATAAACTGGTCAAATATCAGTATTTTCTTCTAACACAAAATAAAAAAAATATATTATTTATTGAGGAATGTAGTTGAAAGAGCATGATGTTGTAAACAAGAGTTTCAGCAATAAAATAAAAGAGAGAGAACATGAAACATTAACAAGTTTATGAGTTACGAGGGAAAAACTTCATCACTGCACAGTAAATTGCACATTTTGAATTTTGAAAAAAAAAAAAATATATATATATATATTTAAATCGTAAAAATATATATATATATATTTTTTCATATAGTAGAAGGACACTGTTTTACACATACCAATTTTCATTATTGTACAAGATACAATAATGGAGGAAAAAATGTTGAATATTTCCAAAAATTTTACTGTTGTAAGCTGTAACTAACTCTTAAGGAATGGATCCTGGCAGAGATATTGGAAAGGCTCAGAACCCAGAGACGGTTTCGGAGAGGAACGCCCCTTCTGCAAGCGGACGGCGAAAATAATATGTCTTGACCTGAATATGCCTATAAAATGAGATGATGAGGATGAATATGACATTATATGAAATTTAAATTCTTTTTCTACAGGGGAGAGGAAGGGAAATGGACTTGGCAATGAAACTTCGTCCACA
Source organism: Periplaneta americana (assembly GCF_040183065.1). NCBI lineage: Eukaryota > Metazoa > Arthropoda > Insecta > Blattodea > Blattidae > Periplaneta > Periplaneta americana. Next base: position 114,643,618 of record NC_091133.1, read on the forward strand.
CCTATGGAGTAACGGTTAGCGCGTCTGGCCGCGAACCAGGTGGCCCGGGTTCGATTCCCGGTTGGGGCAAGTTACTTGGTTGAGGTTTTTTCCGGAGTTTTCCCTCACCCTGATATGAGCGAATGCTGGGTAACTTTTGGTGCTGGACCCCGGGTTCATTTCACCTGCATTATCACCTTCATCTCATTCAGATGCTGAATAACCTTAGATGTTGATAAAGCGTCGTGAAATAACCTACTAAAATAAAAAAAAATAAAATAAAATAAAACTTCCAACTCGGTATCTGCCTAAATAACTGTGGAAAATCACGAAAAACCCCAGTCAGGTTGGTCGGTCCCGAGATTTGAACCGCGGATCTCCCGAATGCGAGTACTGTATTGAACGCATGAGCCACCTGGCTCGGTTTGCCTTACCGATATGCGGGCGCTTGGATTATCGTCATAACAACAATCGCATTACGGTTTTGCTGCTTTCTTTAGACCATAGATGTCCAATTTGTAACTCGTACGAGGTAACCCCTGGCGTAAGCAACCCGCAGCGCATATTCTTTAAGGTCGTTTTTCCTAGTTTATATGGAAAGTTATTGTCCTTAGCAGAGCATGCTTGACGTGCAATATCTCCTGGTTCTATTGGCGTTTGAACACCCATGCTTTAGACCAGCCGTGGCGAAAATGTAATCATGCGCCGAGCCACTGTGTAACCTGCAACGTGCATAGCACCTATGGATGGAGGCGGACACCCGAAGGGGAAGTGAAGCAACTGTCTGACTTATTAATGGATTTTCATTTTCCTTATGTCAAGCACTTAAATATAATTTTGTAGAGTATAAGTTTACAAACTAATGTTTAGTACGTCTAACGAAGAAAGAAATGAACAAGAAAACATAGAACACATCACAACTTAAAATTAACTGTCTTCAGAATGTCTCTGTGACAGAGTTTCAAAATCAGGAATTGTCACTTACTGCCAGTCGTAGTTGATCACGAAGGTATTTGTCTGTCAGTCGTAATCTAATTGAGGTGTTTACTAATTTCATTGTTGAAAATAATATTTCACAAAAGTAAGTTGTAGCGAACATGGCTTCAACAGACCAAGCGAAAGAACGAAGCTTCGGATATTTATTTTTTGGCAAAGACTTGAAAAGTTGAACATTTGTCATGTCCTTACATCTAGCTTTGATTGTAACATTAGGTCTGCATTGTAAATCTGTGAGTTTAATTTGAAGACCTAACCGCATTATTCGTACATCTGCTAAAAAGGATAGAAATAATAATAATAATAATAATAATAATAATAATAATAATAATAATAATAATAATAATAATAATAATAGCACTTAACCTTTTAATGTTTCATGAATGACATGTAGTATAATGCCGTTTTATGTTATACAACCGTTTTCCTCGTAATACTTGTGAACGGTCAGCACGTTTGGCCGCGAAACCAGGTGGCCCGGGTTCGAATCCCGGTCGGGGCAAGTTATCTGGTTGAGGTTTTTTCCGTGGTTTTCCCTCAACCCAATACGAGCAAATGCTGGGTAACTTTCGGTGTTGGACCCCGGATTCATTTCACCGGCATTATCACCTTCATATCATTCAGATTCTAAATAACCTAGATGTTGATACAGCGTCGTAAAATAACCCAATTAAAAAAATACTTATGAACAAATCATACATTTAATATTCTCACCATATTGGCAGCAAAAAAGTGCGTCCTCCCATCCTACTTGAAACTTTCATTTTTGTAGAGGTACATGGTTTCGAGAGAGACATTGCGACGATACGCCACTCGCAGGTCAGAGACAAATACAAATGGAACGGAGTTCGACTCCAGTGAGTGAGAGGATGGGGGTTGGGGGAGGTAGGAAGCGCATAGCTATCATTGCGAGCCACAATGTGCTCGTGAGTCGCATTTTCGCCACGGCTCAAACGCATTCTACTAAATCGACGGAGCAGTGTACCACCCACTGAAATATTTGCTATTCCTCCTGCATCACCCTGTGGAGAGCGCAGAAGCCTGTGGAGGCTTGCAAGGCACTCGTCCCGCTCCGTGTTCAGACTGTTTTGTTGTGCCGGCACCGCGTCCCACTTTCAGCGCGCTCACCGAACCAGCAGCGTCTCGGAGGACGCTGCGTCATCCCGGAGTCGAAACATGACCCAGTCTGAGGCAGACAATCAATGAACAGTAATTAATGCAGAGCGAAACCTGAAGGGGCGATCAATCCTCCCATCTCAGCGTGTGCTGCGTTTGTTTCTACAGTGCCACGCAGATATCACGCACTTCTTCAACATACCTTCCACACTTCCAAGCAGTAACTACTTTTCGTGATATATAGCCCCTACCAAAAGTTTAGGGTATATTTCTGATTTATTACTACCTTGTAGAGCGTAACAGCTTGTAACGCCTACGTTACAATTGTATTTAAAGTATGAATATTTACTGACATATAAAAAACTCGTCAAGGGGAAGTGCAATGACATAAGTAGAGAAATACTTGTACAGAAATAGAAGCAGGAGAATGGAAAAATTAAATGCAGGCCAAAATGTTGGAGACTACAGTCGTGCCGCTGTTATTTCCGGTGTGACTCCTCCTCTTTGCTTACGTCTTAGGAAGTGAAGGCTCTATAAAGTCTCGGTAGGTAGTATCGTTCGTCATTTTTGTTCTTTCCTTGCCGAGCTACCAGACGAGGAATCTATTTGCTTCACCGTTAAACATTATCATGTCGTAGCTCCTATGATAATAAATCAAACGCACTGTAATTGAGCAAATAATTGAGCGGCAAATAACGTCCTCGTGTGATTTCTGCGAACGCCAACGAAAGAGCCAAAATGGCAGGCGATTATATTAAGTATTTATGGAGCCATAGGAAATTCATTACATCATCAATAGCGAATGACAAGACGCACACGTTTAAATGTAGCCGACCTGCAACGTGATTGGCTGCCGGAAATAAGAGCGACGGGACTACAGATGCCAATTTATTTTCCTGCTACTATTTCTGTTCAAGTAGTTCCTTTCTTACTTTGTCTCTTTCTCTCTCTCCCGTCCTTCCTTCCTTTCTTTCTTTCTTTCTTTCTTCCTTTCTTCCTTTCTTCTTTCCTTCCTTTCTTCTTTCCTTCCTTCCTTTCTTCCTTCCTTCCTTTCTTTCTTTCTTTCTTTCTTCCTTTCATCCTTTCTTTCTTTCTTTCTTCCTTTCTTCTTTCCTTCCTTTCTTCCTTTCTTTCTTTCTTCCTTTCCTTCTTCCTTTCTTCCTTCCTTTCTTTCTTTCTTTCTTCCTTCCTTTCCTTCTTTCTTTCTTTCTTTCTTTCTTTCTTTCTTTCTTCCTTCTTTTCCTTCTTCCTTTCTTCCTTTCTTCCTTCCTTTCTTTCTTCTTTTTTCCTTTCTTTCTTCCTTTCTTTCTTCCTTTCTTCCTTTCATCCTTTCTTCCTTTCTTTCTTCCTTTCTTCCTTTCATCCTTCCTTTCTTCCTTTCCTTCTTTCTTCCTTTCTTCCTTTCCTTCTTTCTTTCTTCCTTTCTTCCTTTCATCCTTCCTTTCTTTCTTTCTTCCTTTCCTTCTTTCTTTCTTCTTTTTTCCTTTCTTTCTTTCTTCCTTTCTTCCTTTCATCCTTCCTTTCTTTCTTTCTTCCTTTCCTTCTTTCCTTCTTCTTTTTCCTTTCTTTCTTTCTTTCTTTCTTCTTTTTTCCTTCCTTTCTTCCTTCCTTCCTTTCTTCCTTCCTTTCTTTCTTCCTTTCTTCTTTCCTTTCTTTCTTCCTTCCTTTCTTTCTTCCTTTCTTTCTTTCTTCTTTTCTTCCTTTCTTCTTTCCTTTCTTTCTTCCTTCCTTTCTTCCTTCCTTTCTTTCTTTACTTACATCATTGTACTTTTCCGTGCCGATTTTTATACGTCATCTAATTTGCATATTTCAGACATATTTGTAACGTAGACTTTACATGCTGTTACACTCCACAACCTGGTGATAAATTAAAAATAGGCTATATCCTAAATTAATGTAAAAAGTAAAGAAATAAGATATAAGCTAAGAGCTTTGATATCAAAAGATCTATGTTTACTGACTTTCTGCAACACTGGCGACATGTTACAAGCGTGCAACGTTTCACATGCATTAAATTTAAACGTCTCGTATTTCCCATAAATCAAACATGGTCTGTTCTCAATTTCACTAACACAGAGCCACAGCAAATGAGCATTGAATGACGTGCTCACTTTTTATTTCCAGGATGTTTGTAAGTAGCTCATGCGTAGTTTTATAACATTTCACTTCACCCTCGCACGAAAGAAGACAACGAATATTATCAATTCCCCTTCATTGCCTTCTAAGTTGTTGAGTGGCTACAAATTTCTTTTAACGAGTATTGTTAGGGACTCAGTTTTGTTACAGCATTACCATAATTAACTCTAGTTTTCTTATTAATGATTACCCTTTATTGCAGTTCAGAAGTTGAACTTCCCAAAGTCAAGCATAATGAGGCGATCATACTTAAAGGATTAGACCCCCTGTTGCGCTTTTCAAGAAGAGTGTATTTCATCTTCCTAAATGTCCTCCAATACATATAATCTCCCTCTACGATTACAGTGTAGAAGTTCTTAGGAAGTCAAATTTCTACAAATTCATAATACAACTTTTATTATTGTTCACTTATTTAGTTTTCAACCCATTAAGTCACTCATTATTTTTTTTATTTTATTTGGTTATTTTACGACGCTGTATCAACATCTAGGTTATTTAGCGTCTGAATGATATGAAGGTGATAATGCCGGTGAAATGAGTCCGGGGTCCAGCACCGAAAGTTACCCAGCATTTGCTCGTATTGGGTTGAGGGAAAACCCCGGAAAAAACCTCAACCAGGTAACTTGCCCCGACCGGGATTCGAACCCGGGCCACCTGGTTTCGCGGCCAGACGCGCTGACCGTTACTCCACAGGTGTGGACGTCACTCATTAGTAAGAGACTCAATGAAAGTATTTATCAATCTGTCACCCTCCGACATTATTTACCCATTCATATTTTAAGAATAATATATTTAGCAATATTTGAGTTTATACTTAGCTATGAGAAGAACAGACGACATTGAGGTATATGCTACTATAGCTAAAAGACAGCTGGGAGCAATATGGGATGAAGATAAATGCAAAAAAAAAAAAAGAATACCATTGTTATCGGAAGAAAAATAAAGAAGGTAAACGTGCGAATTCTAAATGAGGCAGTAGAGCAAGTGGACAGCTTCAAATACTTTGAGTGTACTATAAGCAGTAACATGAGCTGCTGCCAAGAAGTCAAAAGGAGGATAGCAATGACAAAGAAAGCTTTTAATAGAAAAAGTAGCATATCCTGCGGACCTCTGGAAAAAGAACTAAGGAAGAGACTAGTGAAGTGCTTTGTGTGGAGTGTAGCATTGTATGGGGGCAGAAACATAGACATTATGGCGAAGTGAAGAGAAGCGACTAGAAGCATTTGAAATGTGGATATTGAGAAGATGGGAGGCGTGTGAAATGGACAGACAGAATAAGAAATGAAGCTGTGTTGGAAAGAGTGGGTGAAGAAAGAATGATGCTGAAACTGGTCAGGAAGAGAAAAAGGAATTGGCTGAGAAGGAACTACTTATTGAAGGATTCACTGGAAGGAATGGTGAACGGGAGAAGAGTTCGAGACAAAAGAAGATACCAGATGATAGAAGACATTAAGATATAACTTATGGATCATATGAGGAGATAGAGGAAGATGGGAAAGACTGGAGAAAGCTGGGTCTGCAGTGAAAGACCTGCCCTTTGGCACAACAGTGAATGAATGAAAAATGTATTTATGGAATCAGCGTTTGCTATAAACTAATTTATACTTTGCGATCACTGTACACTGTGTGCGGTAATATGATAGTAATAGAAATGAAATTGAAGGGCTCCCTGCAAAAACGAGATAGCTCCACTTTTACAAAGTTGTGGGGAAAAAAAAAAAACGTTCTAAAAAATTTAAATTTTAACTGACATTATTTCTTTTTCAGGGTATGTTCTAGGTATATAGGAGCTTCATTTTATCTTTCACTCATTTATTACAGTCTGTAATTTGAGGAGATAAAATACAGTGTGTTAAGAAAAAAGTATCTAATATTTTAGGAGGTGATAGTATGCATCAAAACAAGAAAAAAAGTCTAATAAACATGGTTTCTACAACACATACTTTCTGAGATCTGGAAATTTGTTCATAGGAGGTGCTCAATGTGACGTCCATTCATGGCAATGCATTCCTCTGCCCTTCGGCGTAAGGAATCACGTACTATTTGAAATTGACCTGGTTGTTCTTGATAACCAAAAGTCTAGGGGGTTTAGATTTGTGGAACGAGCAGGCCAAGGTGTGGGCCTCCCCAATCAATCCAGCGGTCCTGAAATGTCAGCGTCAGGTGTTCACGCTCATTACGAAAAAAATGTGCTGGTGTGCCATCATGCATGAACCACATCTGTAGTCTTTGCTGACATAGCACATACTCCAGCAAGGTAGGCAATACATTAATTAGAAAACCCTAATAACGAGCCCCAGTTAATCTCTGTGGTAGCACGTATGGCCCTTAATCTATCGCCAAGAACGCCTACCCATACGTTGATTGAGAATCGGTGCTGATGCCTTGTTCCTTCAAGTGCATGGGAATTTTCATCAGCCCACACATGCTGATTACGAAAATTCACAACACCATCTCTGCTGAACCCCACTCATATCCGCAACCAAACTTTTATTTTCAGTATTCCTTGCGACGTATCAGTATTCCATGCCAGGGGTGTCAACTACGGTAAGATTATCTTGGTATTGTCGCACCATTGGATCTGTGCCCCTTCAGCGCTGTCGTCGTTCTTGGAAACGTTCACGCCTGTACTCACCCCATTCCACCCGTTTCTCTCCCACTACGTCAAACAGCAGGCCACGAACCTTGCCGAATAGGGATGTTGCCAAACTTCCGTCAAACAGTGTCATGTCTCTTGAATATTGCTTATAATAATGTAAGGTTAATTATTACTTATTCATAATTTAATTTAAGCAGTTCTTTCAATCAAAATACATCTTGTGTTTCTACATTTTTTAAATCTAAATCCCATGTCTCGAATCACTTTCCGTAGCGTTTATCTCCCTCCTTGGAAATTTATTGCTTTTCTCGCAACCTTCAATAATTTCTCCGATGTCGGAAATTCTTTCTGCATCGTATAAAATTCTTGTATCTTTCTTCTTAAAATACATCGGTTCATATCATTTACAAGAATGAAAGTTCCCTTGGTCTGTTCTTCCCAGTGACTCTAGCTTTTCATCTCGTGCACAGACTCCCTCTTTCCTGATTTTCTTTATTAGGCGCTCTGACCTGCCTATATAAATTACATAAAAAAGTTTTATTATATTAGTATTAGTTAAGTAAGTAATTTTAAAACGTAATCAATTGAAATACAATAAGCCTTACCTGTGATCGCAGCTGCTCTTTTCGTTGCCTGATTTATAGGAAACAAATATTGACCTGTTTGTTTCTCTTCATCGCAAAATGCTATTACTTGCTGAATAATATTTCTTTCCCCACTCCGTGCTACAGTATTCATGTTGAGTTGATAACACTGGACTGCAAGTGCAAATAAACTGTCCCGCAAGAAGGCTCAAAATTGTGAGTAGTGGGGGAGAGAAAGGGAGAGGCACAGAAAAGAGAGAAATAGGAATACAGGGAGAGAAATGAATTGCCGAGGCTGAAAAGGAATTAAGGTTCAGTTCGCATATCTTACGGGGGCACAGATCCGATGGTCGGACTATAGCCTGCTGTAATGTAAGGCAGAAAAATGCATTGCCATAAATGGACGTCACATTGAGCACCTCCTATGAACAAGTGTTCAGATCTCAGAAAGTATGTGTTGTAGGACCCATTTTATTACACATTTGTTCTTGTTTTGATGCATCCTATCACCTCCTAAAATATCAGATACTTTTTTTAACATCCTGTATAAACAAATACTGGAACTTGCAGAGAGCCCTTCAGTTAGTTTCTGCAGTAGAACTTCGCCCGAAGAATTGAAAATAAAACAACATTGAACAGCGCTACAAAGCAACTTAGAACACAAAAATGAACCACTTGAAATGTGTAAGGGAGAGAAGTAAGTTCGTGTCATAGCTAGTTGTGCAAATACGAGAACCAACACGTAAGGAAAGGTTTTAACAGCGCACCGACTTCGTGAAAAGCTGCATATTTCTGCGGCGTGTTTATTCTGGTGTCGCTGGGATCGTCCACCCAAAACGAAAGACCCCCGCGACGCCCGACCTTGGCCTTGGTGCTAACAGTGCTGCAGTGAGACATTTAAAAGTTTCCACAACTTTTACTACATAATGTGTTGCAAGCTGTAAAACCAGGAAAATTGCAAACACGTACTCTGTAATGGGGTGATATCAACCCCGTGCCTAGAACCACCTCTCACGACGAGTCAGATTTTATTGTAGTGATCTCCAGCAAGCGGCGCCTAATATCAAAGTTATAGCACGTAGATCATTTTCGACATATCTTCTATACTATAAGACTATGTGATAATCTTTTTTTGCACGATCGTGTTTTTTGTTGTATGTATTTACAGCTATTGGCATTAGCCCTTGGAAGTTGGAATTCCCACACAGAAACTTGTTGCTATGGAAACCATTCTTCATAACATAAAACTATAGACCTACTGAAATAGACCCATTACAGTGCATTTCTTACTTTCTTACCCTTTCAGTGCAGTTTTGCCAAGGCTTTTTAATAATATTGCTCTAAATTTTCAATGCAAAATAAATTGCATTTGCAATTTTAAAAATATGATCTCCAAAACGTTTTGTACAGGGACATCATTTTATTTTTACTAACATTTCTAATATTAACCTGGCTATACTTTTGGATCAACGATCAAGAACCGGAAACACCGTTTGCTACCCCCTTCCATGACTGGAGTTCGATGATATTGGTGTAATATACAAACAAATCACTTTACTAGGTATAGGAGGGAAGAAAAGTGGTTCATCCATTTACGTAAAGTAGGAAATATCGCGATTTTGAGTTTGATAATTTTCATTAGGTTTATTTAATCAAAATACAGTACAGTATTAACAATGAGTGTTTTACTCACGAACTGAGCTGTCCATGTAGACGTATTCATTATGCAGTGTATATTATACTGTCTACAGCACATTAGCGTACACTATAGAGAATGAAATTAAATTAAAAAATAATCATAATATGGATATTTAAACACATTTTTGAAAATGGTGGCCGTTCATTTCGATACAGGCTTCAGTTCTAATGTGCATATTATCGCACTATAGACTATTGTACGTAATTCCAATTACCAGGTTCGTACTTCGTATCAGTAACTCATGTTGAAATAATTCTGTACCTACTCTATAAAAGAGACCTTACGTACTGTAAATTCAATCTTCACTTCTGCCCGACCCGAAAAGATAAAATTGCTCAGACATGCTATCTACTGTCCGTCCAAGTGGTTACGTCGTAGCGTCGTAGAAAGGGTGGAAATCACGTGACAGTTAATTACTTAACGAGGCCCTTTTATTTAAGTTATTTTAAACAATTGTATGGGTATAATATTACGTAGACGTCCAATTCCTAACAGAAATTAATGTTTTCAGAAAAGAGCTAAGACAGCCCAGCCACTAGCATTTACAGAGAGGCGAATAGAAGCAGATGGGGGAAACCGGGATGCGACGTATGCAAATGGAAAATGGTGCAATATTGAAAGCTCTTTCGTCACTGGAAAACGCGAACATATTTTTGGAACGTACTGTTTACTATGACCGTATGGCTTCTATGACTATATATGCGGTCTTGGATCTGCGTGGAGGACGGTTGAATTTCATTAGTAGAAGGGTGGGAGTGAAGTACATTCAAAAACTCAGGTACAATAAAAATTGAAGTAAAAATAAAATGATATCCCTGTACAATACACGTCTATGAATGCATTACAAAATCTCGGAAATTTAAAAACACGCTGTGCTCGTTTTTTTAGCTTTCCTCGACTTTATAAAAAGCACTTTCCAACCGTATCGTAATATACTTCTTTTGACATTATTAACATGGTGAAAGAAAAAAATTAACTTTTTTATCTGCCCCTTCAGAATGTTTGCTTGTGAGCTTAAATCCGAGCATGCAGAAGCGTTTTTCACGGAAATAATACTTTCCCCATTAGATATTTGGAGAAAATTACAAGATAGGCTATTGGTTCCTATCATATTTATGCCTGTTTTGACGTAGTCTATTACGCACTAGTTTTCGAAGACGGCATTCACCCTGTATATACTTGAAGCAATTGTGTATGGTTATAAAATGAGAAATTCAAAAGAGATTTACAAGTTATTCACATTCTTATGGTCTTAGGAAGAAGGATTACTTTGATATTCCTAAATATAGACTGTCAAAATCAATGAAAAATGACACGGTCAATGTACTTAGAATACGCAATAAATTATCTAAAGACACTTTTGATCTTGAAAAGAAATGCCTTAAAACAATATGCCTCTGGTAGGCTGTCCAGAAGGCATTTTACAATATTAATGAATTTTCAGATTTAAGCAATATTGTCTTTTAACCATCTGTAGTCCACATCTGTGGAGTAACGGTCAGCGCGTCTGGCTACGAAACCAGGTGGCCCGGGTTCGATTACCGGTCGGGGCAAGTTACCTGGTTGAGGTTTTTCCCCGGGGTTTTCCCTCAACCCAATACGAGCAAATGCTGGGTAACTTTCGGTGCTGGACCCCGGACTCATTTCACCGGCATTGTCACCTTCATATCATTCAGACGCTAAATAACCTAGATGTTGATACAGCGTCGTAAAATAACCCAATAAAATAAAAAAAATTAACCATCTGTAATTAACTGTTTCTTCGTTTATCAATTACTCTTGAGTATGACGAAAGTTTTTATGACTATGGTATGCAATAATAAATATCAATTATCAAAACACAGTCGTTCAACCACTGGTAACTATGTCCAGATTCACGTCTGTTTTCAGTTTCACCATAATAATGAAATAATCCTTGGCGTTAAGGGCCCAGACCGACTAGCCGGCTGCTGGCCTCACGCCCACATGCCGAAGCAGAGGTGGACGATCATCCAACCAGAATCGAGGAATCGTGTGGTTAGCACGATGATCTCTCCAGCCGTTATAGCTGGCTTTCGCAACCGGACTTCGCTACCTATCGTAGCTCCCCAAGTGCATCATGGACCTCTTCCATACACTGGCCGAAATTTCATGAGAAAATTTCTTCCCTAATGAGTACTCGAACCAGCGCGCATTCCGTAACGCGAGTCCTAGGCAGGATGCCTTAAACCACGACGCCACGGCGCGGGACTTTCAGTTTCACCACAGTGGTCATAATTCAGCTCTCAATCAATGTACAACTAAAGAGGACTTTTAGAGGCGATAATTGAAGCGTTCAGAGCCATAGTGGACCAAGCGTCATTTATTAAAATCGGAGAAAGCAAGGATTAAAGTTAAGTGAATACCATAATTTATACATCTTGATTACACAACTTTTAACACTGTATCACTTCGGAATATGTATGATAAGAACTTTCTTGTGTTAAATTTTAACGTACCTTGTTAACATGTTTCGACCTATTTTGGGTCATCTTCAGAACTGGTCGTTGTTGGTCTTGGTGCCTCTTGTTTCCTGTGAGGGTGCGTTCGTAGTGTAGAGTCAAAGAGTGTATGTGTTTTGAAGTTGAGTTGTGTGTTGAGAATATCGTTGGGGTGTGTTTTCGTGTGTCTGCATATTTCATATTGTTCTAGTGTGTTGAGTTTCTGGCTTTTTGGTTGGATGTACAGTATTTCCATGTCTGTGTTGATGTCTCTGTAGGTGTGGTTGGCATTTGTGATGTGTTCCACATATGTGGAGGTGTTTTGTAATTTTGTTATGGCTGTGATGTGTTCTTTGTAACGTGTTTGAAATGATCTGCCTGTCTGTCCTATGTAGAAGTTGTTGCAGGTGTTACATTTGAGTTTGTATACGCCTGTGTGGTTGTATTTGTTTGTTTGTGTTGTTTGTGTGTTGAGATGTTTTTGTAGAGTGTTATTTGTTCTGTATGCGATGTTGTAATTTAAGTTCTTGAATGAGGTTGCAATTTTATGTGTGTTTTTGTTTTCGTATGTTAGTGTGATGTATTTTTTGTGTTCTTGTGTTTGTGTTGTATTCTTCTGTTTTTTGTGGTTTTGTTTTGTCTTACGTATTATGTTGTCTATTAAGTTGGGGATGTATCCGTTTTCTTGTTCTATGTATTTGATTGTGTTTAGCTCTTCGTTGTAATCCTGTTGGTTCATTGGTATGTTGAGTAGTCTGTGTACCATTGTTCGGAATGCAGCTTGTTTGTGTTGTGTGGGGTGGTTGGATGTGTTGTGTATGTGTGTTGTTGTTATTGTTGTTGTTGTGGGTTTTCTGTATACTTTGAATGTGTGTTTGTTGTCTACTTTTGTTATTGTGATGTCTAGAAAATTTATGGATTTGTTGTTTTCAATTTCTAATGTGTAGTGTAGCTTTGGGTGTATTTTGTTTATGTGTTGACGTAACACAAGAAAGTTCTTATCATACATATTCCGAACCATAATTTAATTAAGATTGACTTATCATTTAGTTTTAATGTGCATACTTTATATTACTTGCTATATGTTTAATTAAATAATGGTATTCACCTAATTTGAACCTTTCTTTTCTGCGTTTTTAATATATGGCGCTTGGCCCATTATGCCTCTGAACCCTTCAATTGATATTATGGTGATTATGGGGCACTGGCAAAATGAATGTCAAGAGAAAACCAGTTACTCGGAGATGTCCTGCCCGACAATCGCTTAAGTCTTCCACAACTTCGCAGAACTTGCTGAGTTCACATCCAGATTTGTCATAACCTGTCAGTTCGTCTTTAGTAGCCATAGGTTAACTTACTTTAGGCAGCACATTCTGAATAGTTGTCACGTGATGCACTTACAGCTACTGTTTCATTGTCATGCTGAAATAGTTTAGTTTCGTTGTATCTTGCAAGAAAAATTACTATAGGGGAAACTCGGCTAATTCCGCAGTACGGGTAATTCCGCAGTAGTGCATATATGATTTTACTGCGGCTTTACAATAGCGCGAACGTAAGTTTTGAGAGGCTGTCAACAGGAGGCATGTCCTCTGGAGTGCTATAGAAAAAAATCAAGGATATTGGTCGACACCTCTGTCGGCAATACAATGAAACATCGAAAGCTGGCTGTTTTTCGTGTTTTGCTACACAGCTGTGAAGAAAGTGATCATTGTTATATATAAATTGTTCCTTTTATGTTACTTTCATAATGTATTTCATAATTATTTACGACTGTGGAATTAGCCAAGTCCTATTGCTGATTTACCCTCACTGTTGCGGAATTACCCGAGTTGTTCTTTTTCAACTGTAATGTATGTATAACTAAATATATTTGTATTTTAATAGGTCTCTTTATCTCATTTTGTAATGAAAGGTTTCGTCCATGTCTGGGCTATTCCATCTCAAATCGACCGAAATATAGAGAAAATTGACCTTGCAATTTTTAAATACAATGAAAGTTTTTCTGTCCGTTCACAACTGTGATACAATGCTTTGTGCAAAGTTTGAGGCATCAGAACTTCATAGTGTTTAAATTTAAAATATTTAAATTTATCGTATTTTCATAAAATTAGCAACTTTAAACTGTTGTGTCTCCGAAACCCTTTCACCCAACTTTCAAAATCATAGTTTATTTTGATGCTGAGAAATTATAGTTTATATTGACATGTAAACAGTTTTTCTTACTTTTTATGGAAATGGAGAAATTTAGATTTTTCTTCATTAAGACGCATTTGCCAACGAAAAAATATTTTTAAAATATATGGTTAGGTTCCGCATTGAAAGTACAAATAAATACATATTTTTTATTGAATCATAAGAAAGTATTGAAAATATCAAATAAAGAAAATAAATAGTACGCGCGTGAACTAGCCAGCTGACTGTAGGCAGTCGAGACAAGCAAGACCAGGAGACAAACACGTGATGTGTCGTCTAGCAATCATGGCTGGGCTAGCTTTATCACAAGTTTTCATAAACACAGGAGTAAAATGACGCCCAACGCTCGCTTATCTTCAGCTCTCGGTCAGTGCGAGCGGTACTGCGCCGTTCAAGTCTAGGCGTGTGAAAATAATCTATTTAATACCCTCGAAACTTATTGCCATACCACTAACCAAACAATGCCGAATCCCTCTTAATAATGAAAGGTTATTTCTCAATATTTTTTTACATTTTTACAAATTGGCAAAAAGCCTGAAAGTAAGTAAAATCAGATTATATCTGTCTCTCTGTGTACAATAAAAATAAGGATTACTTCTTAACATAACCTACCAAATGTCAGCTTCAAAATGAGCTCTCGTTCAGTCTCTGCAGTAAATGGTTCTAGAGTTCTGAGCGCTGAAAGAGGCTTGTTTTTATAAAATACGCTAAATTTGTCGCTCAATAGTACGAAAACCGTTTGAGTTTCGATAGTATATTTTTTTAAAATGCACTGTCCTCAGCACCTTGTATAAATAGGGAAAAAATTGGAGTATTAAAAAAATGCGAGGTTTTTTTACTGGTCGATTTCATATGGAATAGCCCCTACATACCTTGATAATATTTTTCAATAAACATTTTGATAAAAATATAATAGATTTACTTCTTAATATTGCGGAATTAGCCGAGTCTCCCCTACGTAAAAAAAGATATGACAAATAGATTTTGAAATTCGTTTCATCAGTTTCTATTCGTATCCAATGTTATTTCAGTTTCAAAGGAATTTAATCACATCTTCTGTCATGGTCAGATCAGTGCAATAACGAAGTCGTGAATCGTTCCTTCTCAGAAATGTTAATCAATTGAATATTCGAGTTCCGAGAAATTTCAGCCGCAAACGCATCAGTTCGCTGATACGCTTTTAAGTAGCTTTGATACAAGCAGACCTAATATAAATGACACTAGAACGACATTCGCACCCAGGTCACGAACCATGTTATCACACATCGAGCAATGGTACAAACCGACAATTCTTTAATAATATAATATCAGGATATTTATAAAAAATTTAGGCTAAAATGATAAATGGTAGTTTTCTTAACTATTTCCACTAAGTAAGTAAAAGCATTATTTTAGTGCTTAACTACATTCTCAAATTCTACATAGGTCAACCAAAAATTAAGAAGAAAAACTTATTTCTTTACAATTTACATACTTAACAGTTCTTAATTAATCAAATTGTGTACATAAATACATGTATGGAAACTACTACCACTTAACATCCACATCATCATTATCATCATTGACAGGCCTATATTCATCATTACTTTTATATTCCCAATAATCATTCTCGTTATCATCATCGGTATATCCATCATCACCCTTATATTCCTAATAATCATCCTCGTTATCGTCGGTATATTCATTGTCACCCTCATATTCCTAATAATCATCCACGTTATCATCGGTATATTCATTGTCACCCTCATATTCCTAATAATCATCCTCGTTATCATCGGTATATTCATTGTCACCCTCATATTCCTAATAATCATCCACGTTATCATCAGTATATTCATTGTCATCCTCATATTCTTAATAATCATCCTCGTTATCATCGGTATATTCATTGTCACCCTCATATTCCTAACAATCATCCACGTTATCATCGGTATATTCATTGTCACCCTCATATTCCTAATAATCATCCTCGTTATCATCGGTATATTCATTTTCACCCTCATATTCCTAATAATCATAATCGTTATCATCGGTATATTCATTGTCACTCTCATATTCGTAATAATCATCCTCGTTATAATCGGTATATTCATTATCACCCTCACATTACTAATAATCATCCTCGTTATCATCGGTATATTCATTGTCACCCTCATATTCCTAATAATCATCCACGTTATAATCGGCATACTCATTGTCACCCTCATATTCCTAATAATCATCCTCGTTATCATCGGTATATTCATCGTCACCCTTATATTCCTAATAATCATTGACGTTATCATCGGTATATTCATCGTCACCCTTATATTCCTAATAATCATTCACGTTATCATCGGTATATTCATCGTAACCCTTATTATATTCATTAAATCATCCTCTTTAACATCAATAGTATATTATTCATCCTTATTCATTACATTTGTGGTATAGGCCTATAAACCCCATTATAGTCATTGGTATATTCATCGTTACATTTTTCATATTAAATTCGTATTAATCATCATCGTTGTCCGCTCCAATATTATACTATAGCCTACGTTCATTCATGATCTCATAATGCTTTACAAGCTCGAACCTTACAGCTGGTTTGACCGCCTCTTTCTAGTAGTTGCTTTCTGTATCCATTTTCTTATGAATCAAAGCTCGCTCTCGTAGCAGGGACAGGTTTCACGAGTCATCTTCCCATGCGAAGCTCAGTTTCTATGGAGACGCGTCTATGCCTTCAGATGCTGCCAGTAACTCGTACGTCTTTTCTTACTGGACCCGAGATTGCAGTTCTTTGTCACCTGAATCATTTCCGCCGAGTAAATTATTCGTAGATTTTATTCCTTCTCTATATATTTTTCTAGTGGTCGGTCTGCTTTCGTATGTCTTCAAATCCCATCTAGATATCTTCTTCCTCCACATCTCTAAGCACTGTTTTGTGACAACACTTGGAATTTTCTCGTGGGATTTGCTGGGATTTGAGCAGAAGGTCTTATCTGAATACAGTGCCAGTTATTTCTAATAAAACATTAAGATGAAGCACTGCAAATATATAGGTCAACATCTCGGCCATTAATAGAATAAGGAAATATTTTACATTAATAAAATTATTAGGCCTATAGTGCAAACTTGGCTAATTTCGTGACATGGCTAATTTCGAGATATTTCTGTTTAAATTTACCACAAAATTATATCAGCGAAAAATGTAAATGATATAGTAGGCCTATAAATGGCAGGAAATGTACTATAACATAGATTTTGTTAACTGCGCTCTTGCAGTGTCGTGAGCGAATTTTTTGGAAATTACATGAAAATTTGTGAGATCTATAATTTTGAATCTGCGAGTGAATACGCATCCGATTTCCTATGTTAAAAGTCATTCTTTTTGCTATGTTTTGTGGTCCAAATTGTTTTCAATGGTAAGTACTGACATTGTATACCTCTTGGTAAAAAATATATGCCTATCAATGCACTGTTTATGTAACAGAGGCTTATCTTGGGAGGTTATTTTCTTAGCGTTTTTGTTATTCCACGGGGCAGTTTTTTTATTTAATTTTTTTTTTGTTATAAGAATCGGATGACGTGAATATGTTAGGAGAAAATCCACAAACGATTAGGGAAAATTCGGGAATTTTACTGGAAGCAAGTAAAGCGATCGGTTTGGAAGTAAATCCCGAAAAGACAAAGTAAATGATTATGTCTCGTGACGAGAATATTGTACGAACTGGAAATATAAAAATTGGAAATTTATCTTTTGAAGAGGTGGAGAAGTTCAAATATCTTGGAGCAACAGTAACAAATATAAATGATACTCGGGAGGAAATTAAACACAGAATAAATATGGGAAATGCCTGTTATTATTCGGTTGAGAAGCTTTTATCATCCAGTCATCTGAAAGTTAGAATTTATAAAACAGTTATATTACCGGTTGTTCTTTATGGTTGTGAAACTTGGACTGTCACTTTGAGAGAGGAACATAGGTTAAGGGTGTTTGAGAATAAGGTGCTTAGGAAAATATTTTGGGCTAAGAGGGATGAAGTTACAGGAGAATGGAGAAAGTTACATAACACAGAACTGCACGCATTGTATATTCTTCACCTGACATAATTAGGAACATTAAATCCAGACGTTTGAGATGAGCAGGGCATGTAGCACGTATGGGCGAATCCAGAAATGCATATAGAGTGTTAGTTGGGAGGCCGGAGGGAAAAAGACCTTTAGGGAGGCCGAGACGTAGATGGGAAGATAATATTAAAATGGATTTGAGGGAGGTGGGATATGATGATAGAGAATGGATTAATCTTGCTCAGGATAGGGACCAATGGCGGGCTTATGTGAGGGCGGCAATGAACCTCCGGGTTCCTTAAAAGCCAGTAAGTAAGTAGGCCTATGCTATAAGAATACACTCAAGCGGAAGAAATATCAAATGCATGAAACGTAAAATATTTGTGTGTATATTCATAGCATCTCTGATATATTGTACATGTCGAGAATGTTGCAGATGACAGATAAGCAAATGTGCAAAGAAATACAATATAAATGATATGAAAGAGACAACATTGATTGTCTTAAACAAATGAAAACTTCGCAGAGAAAGCTCGTCTTTTTCTTCCTAAGTTCGACGAGAACCAGAAGGGACCAGGCTGTTAATGTGGAACAGATCGAGTAGCAGAGTGACTATATCAATGGTTTTCGATTTAAGTCTCAATCATCAAATGTCTTTTTTTGAAGTTTTAAAAGATATTCCTTATTTCTGGTCTGCAAGACCAATATTTTTGTATTAAAACTAATGAAAATTATTTTTTTTAACTCTTAAAATAAACATTTAAAATCACGGAGCAAAAAAATAAATAAATAAATAAATAAACTGAAGCATATGTTAAATCAAACACCATGTGTGTGGGCATGTACTGTATATATTTACTACGTTATACTACTTTTGACCAATAAAACGGCACGGAATGACGTGTTTCAACCAATCATGGCTGCTTATCCCACAATTTTTATCATTTCCCTAGCATTTATTTTTTCATCTCCCTAGCATTTGTTTTTATCTCCTCCCTAGCATTTGTTTCTTTGTTTGCCAACACTGTACTTTCAATAATTGTAAATTTTAAAATTATTCATGTTTATTTCACCATCTTTAATTACAACTTTTCTATCATTTAAAAAATTATGTTTTATTTAACGACGCTCGCAACTGCCGAGGTTAGGCCTACATCAGCGTCGCCGGTGTGCCGGAATTTTTTCCCGTAGGAGTTCTTTTACTTGCCAGTAAATCTACTGACATGAGCTTGTCGCATTTAAGCATACTTAAATCTTGTTTATATTATTTAGGTTATATTGCAGCTTCTGCTGTATGAGATTATAGATAGTCACGTATCAGAGAAAGTGTAATGTATACTTATTGATAATTGAAGTGGAATGCAACTGTTTTAATAAAAATGAAACTGAAACAACAAAGTCTTCTTGACTAGTAATCATCCACGGAGTGCAATGAAGATTGTATAGCTGGCACAACTGGTAACAAGAGAAATCTGATCATAACACACTACTAGCATCTAGCAGAATATTTGTAATGATGAGATTGTTCAATAATACATTTGAAGACATTTTCATAAGTCAATTAATATTTTATGCTCGACAATGCCGAAATGTAGTAATTATACACCTGGTAGCAGCCCTTTAATGGACCTCATTAAAGTACACCTATTAATTAAAGTTCAGGTGTTTCACCAATCAGAAAATACCATTGTAGCACTATGAAAGCGCAAGTATCGATTATTCTCGGATATGCAATCGAAAGGCAACTAGTTCTCTTACTATAATAATTATCGTTAATTGTAAATAATATTCAAATAAATTCAATTTGTCATCTCGTTTTTCAATTTCTAATTCAATTTCAAGGTTATATCAAGATTAATGTTTATTTTACGCTCTAGATTATATCAAGGCCAATGTCGACATTTGTTTCTCGGAAAAAATCAATACTTTCGCGTCTGCGCACATCTCACAATTTACGAGGTACCTATTGCACAAGGTCAGTTCCGCTCCTCAGTCAGATAAGAATGACATGAATACCTATGAATAATTTCAAATTAGAAATATGGTCGAGCATAAAAAGTCGTATGAAACTTGACTATAATGATAGTAATTAAGACGCTCGTATGAAAATTATGAAACTCGCTTGCACTCGTTTCATAAACATTCTCGCGTCTTAATTAGTATCATTATAGGCTCGTTGCATAATGTACTATTATTGCATTGGAGTACTTAATTTCTTCTAATCTTTATATACTTTCTTCTAATCGTGTAATAGTCAATTAAATCCTACTCGAGTTTTGATTTTCCCTAGATAAATCAAAATCTCTAGTGAGATAACTTGTTAAAAGCAAATATCAAAGGCTTATGTAATTCATTCAATGTTTTGTGTTACCGGCAAAGATAATTCTTCTATAAAATCGTAAAAGTATTCCTTAAAGCGATAGTAAGTTTGGCTTAGTAAGATGTTTAGAAAAGTAGTTCTAAATGCTTTCAGAAGCCGTGCTTTCCTCTATGAATGCAGCATACTGCCGACCACCCATCAGGAAGGCCCGTGACTACTTTCACTTTCCAGGAAGCTTCGAGATTATTTTGATAAAATTCTCGGGAAATGCCTGCACAACCCTGACCACTCATTGCCTCTTCCAACGAATCTGGTGGATAGCGTACCCTCTACCAGGAATGAAGCACTCCATCATGCCGTTCGGAACCCGTGCTGCAAGAGACAAGTGGATCAGGTGTGGCAATGCCAGCAGAACCTGATTACAGACTTCTAAAAAATAAAGAAGCAACAAACTGAAAGTCGTGCAGAAGAATGATTCCTGATACAAAGCCCTCTCAACACGAAATATATGGGAACGTTTTTCTTCAGATAATAAATTCAATACAATATTATCAACATTTCCATTTATAAAGAGATATTCTCAGAAAATGTAGATGAAATCCAAGAATCCGTAGTTTACTTCTCAAATACATTTTTTTATATTTCGTCAATTTTGTTCGATACATTATATATAAAAAATTCATTTGTTAACATTTTTTTCGACTATTTCGTTTATATGATGTCATTCCATTTTCGACCAATAAAGTGTAATGAAATTTTGAATTCCAACCAATCACAGTCACACTTTGAGATAATTTTTGCAGCTAGATTTATCGCTATTAATTTATCGCATGGTCGTTCTTTTGTTTAGTCGTTGGCGCCAACTGTTTCCCCGTAAATGGATGATCATGAATGCATTAAGATGCAACTACACGGTTAAACTTTTCTTTTAACTTTAAAGCAATTAATGCAAGATTGATATTTAATATTAATTGATATATTCACGCAGTGAAGACGACGTTCAAAACGGTGCACCATGTAGACACAAAATCTTCACGCATCTTAATTGAACGTACCTTTTAAACTTGATTCTTTCAATATTCTTTCCAGATTGCACGCATACGCGATTGAAATATTGAACTGTGTAGATGCAGCTTTAGTTCCGTTACACACTGTAGCGAGAATGCGTTTGTCGAGCTATAAAAAATGCTTTCATGTAGCAATGAATTTAACGGTCGAAATAAGGCACAGCTGACATTGGTCCTGCTTCCACAGGTAACGTAACCTATAATTGTAGCCTATAAAATTTGTATTTTGTGAATGAAATGAAACAATTAATAGAAAGTCAGATGTTCAAATTTATGTAACATCATCGCATATCAAACACAAAGACCTTGCATAGTAATAATGTCTTTGATCAAACTGCCTTCCGTATGGCGTAATAAAATTCGTGTTTTAGATGGCTTCACTGTGTAGCAACATGTCTCGCTGTGAATACATAAGCATTGGTATATAGCTGTCCCCACTGTTACTGTTAAATTAAATTATGATTTCAGTAGATAATGAAAATGTATTTATGTTATAATAATAAGAGAAAAGTGCAGTACATGTAGTTAACATTGTTAAACCTGTATTTCACTTTTCGCAATTGGCATTACTGAATAATAACATCTAATTTCTTTATTGCAGTAATCGATATTCATCTAGGAGTATTTTAACTTCACAATGTCTGAATAGGTTAAGTATTCGTTAATATACAATTATTAACACTTTGTGATCGAATTTTAGGGATATAATTCTTATTTACATTTTTATTTTATTCACGAAATAGTCCTAATAAGTGTCACTCGAGGTCTGAGATTTCCCAGATAAATCTCAGACCTCTCGTGACATTACTACAGATAATTTCATTTTTTTAATTTATGTAACATAACTCTTTCCCTAATTATAAAACAACATTACAATGGTCGTTATGAAGTTCTTCCCTTTCTTCTTTTATCTATCGATTTATCCATCACTTCCTTCTCTAGCTCTCTCTTAATTCCACATTCACCCACCTACAGACCTACCTACAGTAGAGGAGGCAAGACCTGTCCTGTGACCTTATCACGTGCCGTGGCTATCTCACCAATAGGTGTGGAGGGGAAGATAGATTTTAGTCTGAGCGCACACAAACATTTGGTTTCACGAGATAGAGAAGAATCTGTAGCCTACGTAGATATCTTAATAATACTAATCCATCTATATAAAAATCTATCTAATACCTATCCATCGATTACATACCGGCAATGAGAAGCATCGTTTCAAAACGTGTTTTCTCCATTCTTAAAAAGTTAAACATTTAGCATTTTTGTACATTCTACACCTTGGAGACTGTTGAAAATTCATTCCAGTGATAAAGATCGATACTAGAATGACATTTCGTACAACTTAAATTATTTTTTAATTCATTTATTTGATTTATTTTTACTGGTACTGGCAGAGTTAAGGCCACAAGGCCTTCTCTTTTACTAAACCAATATAAAAATACATAGAAAATATAAATAACATCAATGTAATAATAATAATATTAATAACAATAATAATAATAATAATAATAATACTAATAATAATAATACTTACTTACTGGTTTTTAAGAAACCCGGAGGTCAATTGCCGCCCTCACATCAGCTCAGCATTGGTCCCTATCCTGAGCAAGATTAATCCAGTCTCTATATCATATCCCACCTCCCTCAAATCCATTTTAATATTATCTTCCCATCTAGGTCTCGGCTTCCCTAAAGGTCTATTTCCCTCTGGCCTCCCAACTAACACTCTATATGCATTTCTGGATTCACCCATACGTGCTACATGCCCTGTCCATCTCAAACGTCTGGATTTCATGTTCGTAATTATGTCAGGTGAAGAATACAATGCGTGCAGTTCTTCGTTGTGTAACTTTCTCCATTATCCTGTAACTTCATCCCTCTTAGCCCCAAATATTTTCCTAAGCACAATATTCTAAAACACCCTTAACCTATGTTCCTCTCTCAAAGTGAGAGTCCAAGTTTCACATCCATACAGAACAACCGGTAATATAACTGTTTTATAAATTCTAGCTTTCAGATTTTTTGACAGAAGAGTAGATGAGAAAAGCTTCTCAAACGAATAATAACAGGCATTTCCCATATTTATTCTGCATTTAATTTCCTCCCGAGTATCATTTATATTTGTTACTGTTGCTCCCAGGTATTGAATTTTTCCATCTCTTCAAAAGATAAATTTCCAATTTTTATATCTCCATTTCGTACAATATTCTCGCCACGAGACATAATCATATACTTTGTCTTTTCGGGATTTACTTCCAAACCTATCTCTTTATTTGCTTCCAGTAAAATTCCCGTGTTTTCCCTAATCGTTTGTGGATAATAATAATAATAATAATAATAATAATAATAATAAATAATAATAATACTTACTTACTTACTTACTCACTGGCTTTTAAGAAACCCGGAGGTTCATTGCCGCCCTCACATAAGCCCGCCATTGGTCCCTGTCCTGAGCAAGATTAATCCAGTCTCTACCATCATATCCCACCTCCCTCAGATCCATTTTAATATTATCTTCCCACCTACGTCTCGGCCTCTCCAAAGGTCTTTTTCCCTCCGGCCTCCCAAATAATAATAATAATAATAATAATAATAATAATAATAATAATAATAATAATAATAATAATACTTACTTACTTACTCACTGGCTTTTAAGAAACCCGGAGGTTCATTGCCGCCCTCACATAAGCCCGCCATTGGTCCCTATCCTGAGCAAGATTAATCCAGTCTCTACCATCATATCCCACCTCCCTCAGATCCATTTTAATATTATCTTCCCACCTACGTCTCGGCCTCCTCAAAGGTCTTTTTCCCTCCGGCCTACCAAATAGTAATAATAATAATAATAATAATAATAATAATAATAATAATAATACTTACTTACTCACTGGCTTTTAAGAAACCCGGAGGTTCATTGCCGCCCTCACATAAGCCCGCCATTGGTCCCTATCCTGAGCAAGATTAATCCAGTCTCTACCATCATATCCCACCTCCCTCAGATCCATTTTAATATTATCTTCCCACCTACATCTCGGCCTCCCCAAAGGTCTTTTTCCCTCCGGCCTCCCAAATAATAATAATAATAATAATAATAATAATAATAATAATAATAATAATAATAATAATACTTACTTACTTACTTACTCACTGGCTTTTAAGAAACCCGGAGGTTCATTGCCGCCCTCACATAAGCCCGCCATTGGTCCCTATCCTGAGCAAGATTAATCCAGTCTCTACCATCATATCCCACCTCCCTCAGATCCATTTTAATATTATCTTCCCACCTACGTCTCGGCCTCCCCAAAGGTCTTTTTCCCTCCGGCCTCCCAAATAATAATAATAATAATAATAATAATAATAATAATAATAATAATAATAATAATAATAATAATATTTCATTTTTCATTTCATTTATTATATTCCATAGATCTTACATTGGCAATGAAGCTTTAAGATGTGGAACAAGTCAAAATTTTACAAGATTACAATTATAATTTTTACGATTTTTTTTATAATTTTCAAAATTTTGCAATTTTGTACAATTTTTTTAACAATTTTTTGGCGAGATGTAGTGAGGATGAGGTGCACTTAAACTTTTTTTGTAAATATCTCAAAGAGTAACCTCCTGAAATTGATGGCATTACTTACGGCTCACTCTGAAGCCTATATATTATAATTTACATTATTGCAGAGTAAATTGAAAAGAAGCGATTAGAAGCGTTTGAAATGTGGATATAGAGAAGGATGGAGCGTGTGAAATGGACAGAGAGAATAAGAAATGAAGCTGTGTTGGAAAGAGTGAGTGAAGAAAGAATGATGCTGAAAGTGATCAGGAAGAGAAAAAGAAAACGATTGGGTCACTGACTGAGAAGAAACTGTCTACTGAAGAATGCACTGGAAGAAATGGTGAACGGGAGAAGACTTCGGGGAGAAGAAGATATCAGATGACAGACGACATTAATGTATGTGGATCATATGCGGAGACTAAGAGGAAGGCAGAAAATAGGAAAGATTGGAGAATGCTGGGTTTGCAGTGAAAGATCTGCCATTTGGTAGAACACTATGTATGTATGTAATAATTCGTATAATAAAAAGTAAAAGTGGCACACAGCCAACTGCTCTGTTCTGTGAATATATTCACGTTGCAGTTGATAGTTATCGCGTCAAAAAATTAAAAATAAATAAACTGAAGGCCAAACAATCCGATCCGCGTGGGGGCGGCATCTTAATCGGATTGCTGTTTTGTTCTGCCTGGAGAACCCCTCGCGTCCTAGTCACGCAAATGTCATTTTGGAGTGCGCGGTGCACGGTTGTAATTTCAAAGCGTCTTATTATAGCCCGCTTTCATCGCGTCCACGCATTGCTGCCTATCTTTAGCTGCATTATATCTGGAACAAATGTATACGTTACGAACTCTTCACACACGTTCGTTTCAGCTGAATACAACTGCTGCTTAACTGCATATCTAGTCTTCGCAGTTTGTCGCATACTTTTTCTAGTCAAAATTTCTACTCATTTTGTAAACTCTCTACAACCTGTAAATGCCCTTGCCTGAAAGAATCTGTAGATGTGAAACATCTGGGAATTATTGTTGATCAGCACTTGAAATGGGATAGACAAATCACCTTTTTATGTAACAGGATCCGTAAAACAATTTACAAATTTGTAAATCTTCGCCATTACTTACCTACTCATGTATTACGTTTGGTTTATTTGGCTATAGTTGAATCTGTTATCCAATATGGTATAACTGGATGGGGAGACATTACAAAAACTGCTCTTCTTCCTCTAATTATGTTGCAAAAACGTATATTCAAAATTTGTTTGAAAAGGTGACTGGATTACCCAACAAATTTGATCCATTCCGAATTGAATGTTTTTAGAATCGACCAAATTTATAAATACTCTTTAATGAAATTCTATCATAAAAATAGAATGAATTTTGTAGCTCAGCCACATGATCATAATACAAGACGAAATGAAATTCTTAAATTAGTTGAACCTAAATATTTCACATCTGCTGCTTTACTACACAGTACAAATTATGGTCCACGTCTATATAATTCGATCATAAAATTTCATCCAGAATTGACTACTTTAAGCAATGAAATTTTCAGATCCAGAATTAAAAAAATTGTATGACACATTTCCCTGTATTTATATTATGTACCATGTATTGTAAAACAAGTTTATTTCTATCCTAAGTATATTGTTTCTATTTTACCTTGGTTACTATATCAACATGACCTGTACTAATTATACTACTAATAATAATTTTATATTAATTCACCAATCTCAACATCGTCTCTTTCTTCACTCAGTTATTACTAGTATTATTACTTACTAAATTTATTATCATCTTTATATGGGCTTTTTTCTGAAGTATTTTGTCTACAAAGTATGTATATCTATGTAACGGAACTGTCCCCGAACACGAGCTTTGCTCTTTCGGGGTATTTTAATGTAACGTTTTTATGTATATGTTATTGTTAAATAAATGAATGAATGAATGAATAAATAAATAAATAAATAAATAAATAAATAAATAAATAAATAAATGTAATTTAAATAATGTATTTGCGTGTGTGTATGCGTGCGCACATACATCCTCATTCCATCGCACCGTTCGTAGCAACGTGGTAGTGGTTAGCGTCGTTCATTACAAGCACTAGGCCTATGTTCGGTTCAAGTTTGTCGAGTACGGTGAAGTTCGATATTCGCCGAAGTTCGCTCTGCAGAAGAAGGGCTTTCGTGTTTATTCCATCTTGTTATAAAATTATTCGCTGTCCTCCACTCCAACCCCTTCATGTCTTAAGGGGAGAGAATGATATTTTTTAAAACTTTTTTCCTATTTGGTGTAAAATATTAATTTTTTGTATGTAGAGAGCTCATAGCAGTAGGAAGTCAACCAAATATAAATATTTTGAAAAAAAAATTATTTGGGGGCCCAAATTTGAAAAAAAAATACCCAATGCAGGATTGTACTAAAACCGATATATCTAAACCGTTTTTAAAGATACATTCAAACCTTTTTTTGCAATATATTTGCAAAAGCATGTTCTACAGACTGTCTGTAACAGAATTTTGATATCAGTCCCTACGTTTGTAAAATAAACAATTAAAATTTAATAACAATTTTCTGATTTCCTTTCCTGCAAACAAACAGACGTATTTTTTAAATGAAATCAATTAACAAAATTCTGTTACAGAGAAACGTTTCCTAATAATCTAAAGGATGTGTGTTCTAAATTTCATGCATGTATCTTTAATAGTTCAGAAATTATATCCATTTTTGTCTGGCAATGTAGCAAAAAAAAAAAATGAAGTTACTGGAAACCGATAAAAGGGGACGTGTGATTTAAAAATCCATAGCGCAGGAAGTTTAAAAATGACGTCTCAACATCCGATAAGGGCACAAATACCCACAAAATGTTATGCAATGCATTCCACACATATCAAAGAGTATTTTTAAGATTTTTTTTAAATTTAATTTACCGGAAACAACAATAAAAGTAGGCGAGTGATTTAAAAATCCATAACGCAGGAAGTTTAAAAATGGCGACTCAAATCCGATAAGGGCACAAATACCCACAAAATGTTACGCTATGCATTCCACACATATCACAGAATATTTCAAAGAATTTTTTTTTTAATTTACTCACTTTTCACCAAAAAATACCATCCTCTCCCCTTAACCGCTTAAGGATTTTACCACAGATCTTGCGATTAGTTTTTTATATGAAATAAGACGAAGTTCGTAATGTCTTGGTTGCCTATCTCACGTTCGAACATTGCAGGACACTGTAGTCCGGGTCAGCTTACTTTATACCCAAAGGGTGAAACCTAACCATTTTTCCCCCAATATTACATATACTAGTGCATTTTGGTGATTTTCTAGTTAGCAGTTTGAATTTTCTTTTGCCAACTTCGTTTCGAATTTCAATACTGACAAATACTATAAATGTTGGTGAGTTTGTAGCTGTTATTTTGGCAGCTGAGACAGACGTTGTCGGTGCTGGAGTTCCATGGAATTAAAATTGTACCAGATTTCTGAGCCGGTTATTGGAAACTAGTGAAATTTGAACATCCTAATAATTAATTAATATCAGTATTAATATTAATATATAATAGTTATTTTATGTGTTGCGTTGTGTTTACAATTCAAGACTATAGTCAGGTAACTGTAAATGAATATAATATAACGTACTTGGGTATGATAATGCAGGTGGATAATCAATAGAAATAGGGTACCATTTCACATTTTAATGAATTTCTTTCGTGTTTAGATTTTTATTACAATAACGTCAAAGAGAGAAAAAAGCATGGCAGCGACTCCACCAAGTCAGCGTAAAGCGTCTGCGAGAGTGGGGATAACTTCCCCTACTGGCGTTCTGTTCTTTCAGATTTAACCGAAAGAAGATAATGAAGATGGAATTATGCTCACGGAGACAGCAATTATAAGTAGAATAGTAAAATTATTAGGAATAAGTATTCTTAAACTTACATTTCATGTTGATATTCGGTTTTCGGAGTTAGTACTAATAATTTCATGTGGTCAAACAAAATACATTTTTAGGTTAGGTCTCGTGAATCAATTGTTTAGTCAAACCAATGAATTTCATATTGCCAGACAAAATACCTAACATGTTGATCCCTTTCTCGTATAGTTTGTCTATGGAAATATGTTACAAATTATTTAATTATTTAGAATAATCTTCCAATATAAAGGTAAAGTACGGTAAGTAAATAAGTCATTCAGTACGTAGGATCGTGATTTTATTTTATATGGTGATATCTGGTAACAGTTGGCAACTCTGACAAGGCGGCAATATTTGCTGTTTAGAAACTGTTCTTACGTGACCCTCACTATAGACTAGTAGTGGTAGGCCTATAGCAGAATCTTTGTCTGCTGATCCGCGGCTTAACACGGGCGTGGGTTCGATTCTCGCTTGGGCTGATTGCCTAGTTCCGTTTTTGATATAGAATAACGTCTATCCTATCATTCCTCAGAGGTTAAATTTCGTCGTCCTAAGAGGTGACATTTCGTAAATTTTGTCAAAAGGAATTACCATCTCTGCAAAGTGAACAATTTTCATTAACGCTAAACCTATGAAAACTTAACTTATTCACACGGGGTTGATGTGTGATCGTGCCATTAAAAAATGAGCAAGCGTGTTTGTGTAAGTGTTTGTAGTGTTCAATGGTGCAATTATATTGCAGAAGCGTTTCATTCAATGAATGTTCAATATTATCACAACACACTTCAAATATTGGAGTTGCATATAATGTAACATAACCACGGTTTAGGTTCATATAACAGGTTCTGGCACTATAGTTGGAAAC
Source organism: Periplaneta americana (assembly GCF_040183065.1). Taxonomy (NCBI): domain Eukaryota; kingdom Metazoa; phylum Arthropoda; class Insecta; order Blattodea; family Blattidae; genus Periplaneta; species Periplaneta americana. The sequence continues at coordinate 114,673,162 of NC_091133.1, forward strand.
AAGCATGTTTTTTTTTAATTATCTAAATACAGGCAGTCAGGAGGAAATATATTACTGTTTGATGAAAATATATATTTCTTGCCGAATAGTACATTATGCAACGAGCCTATAATGGTAGTAATTAAGACGCGAGTATGTTTATGAAACGAGCGCAAGCGAGTTTCATAATTTTCATACGAGCGTCTTAATTACCATTATAGGCAAGTTTCATACGACTTTTTATGCTCGACCATATTTCTAACTTGAAATTATTCATAAGTATTCATGTTATGGTTATCTAAGTGAATAGCGGAACTGACCTTGTGCAATATCTCGTAAATTGTGAGATGTGCGCAGACGCGAAAGTATTGATTTCTTCCGAGAAACCAATGTCATTGACCTTGATATAATCTAGAGAGTAAAATAAACATTAATCTTGATATAACCTTGAAATTGATTTAGACATTGAAAAACGAGACGACAAATTGAATTTATTTGAATATTATTTACAGTTAACGCTAATTATTATAGTAACAGAACATAACCTTCTGCGACAGTATTGGATTTCCAGCCTCCGTGACGTTTCGCTAGTTGTCTCTCGATTGCATATCCGAGAATAATCGATACTTGCGCTTTCATATTGCTACACTGGTGTTTTCTGATTGGTGGAACACCTGAACTTTAATGAATAGATGTACTTTAATGAGGTCCATTAAAGGGCTGCTACCTGGTGTATAATTACTACATTTCGGCATGGTCGAGCATAAAATAATATTATACTTCAATACTATCTACAGAAATAAGATTTTTAAGGTGAATTGGGGGATATCCATTAAATGACCATATCCATAACGACGGCATTAGAAATTACGTATTTGTGCCCTTTCTCGTATCTATCACAGTAACAACGATTTAAATAATAATATTTTTAGTGGTTATTTTACGACGCTGTATCAACATCTCAGGTTATTTAGCGTCTGAATGAAGTGAAGGTAATAATGCCGAAGAAATGAGTCCGGAGTCCAGCACTGATAGTTTCCCAGCATTTGCTCATATTGGATTGAGGGAAAACCCTGGAAAAAACCTCAACCAGGTAAGTTTCCTGACCGGGATTCGAACCCGGGCCACCTGGTTTCGCGGCCAGACGCGCTAGGCGTTACTTCACAGCTAATAATAATAATAATAATAATAATAATAATAATAATAATAATAATAATAATAATAATAATAATTTTATTGTTAGGAAAATATACAAAGTAAGTACATTTTCGTAATTTCCACTGTGGTTTTTTTGTTTTAACGCACTACTTAGTAGATCACAAGTTTACTAATTGAAGTCTGGTTTTAAACGACAGGCTTTTAATGGCCCAGGAAACTTCTTATGACTGCTGTCTGTGAAAAGATAGGAATAGCGCAGGTCTCATACTGTAGATTTACATTCTTAATATATTTTATATTTATTGTTTATTAAATAGTCCACAGTTGTAATTTAAATCTCTTATTCTGATACGAGATGAACCACATTTTCCCTTTCCCCAAACCACTCGCTTATTTGAACATTATTCCATAGCACAACACGTTTTCTTTTGACACCCTGGAAGACATTTTTGCAATAGAAATTAGACAGTACGGCCACTCGAAGGGTAGACCATATTGTGTAAGGGTAAAAGTTTGTAAAAGAACACTGTAGAAAAAAATTCGTACTGACATAATGTAGAGTACTTCATATTTTTTTTCTAGAGCAAAAAGAAAAAAAAGGCGAGGGAAAGATAGTCGGATAATCCACCAATCGGTTAATAGAGTGACGGAGATAATCGGGGTTCTACTGTACACCAAATGGGATAAAGTTTAACTATAGATGAAAGAGTAATGGAACGGAGAAAAATTCTCTCCGGCGCCGGGATTTGAACCCGGGTTTTCAGCTCTACGTGCTGATGCTTTATCCACTAAGCTACACCGGATACCACCCCGGCATCGGACAGAATTGTCTCTGATTGAGTTCCAACTCTTGGGTTCCCTCTAGTGGCCGCCCTCTACACTACGTTATAGATGTCTATGAACATAGGACCGAAGTCCATACATGTGCTGAGGTGCACTCGTTATGAGTGACTAGTTGGCCGGGATCCGACGGTTCGTGATTTACGCATATCATATATTATTTCAATGCACCGAAGTATATATGATATTTCCATGCAGATATTCTGCGTCATCATGCGATGAAAGAGTAATGGAACGGAGAAAAATATATATATTTAACTATAGAGTTATTTGGTAATAAATTGGAGCGGTAAGACCAATAACCATTCAAATCCATTTACTAAAGTTTCGAGAAAAATGCAAAACAAAAAAAAAAACTTTTGTTTATTTCTTACCTAATTATTATTTTTTGCACATAATATTTCTGGTTGTTTTCGAGTTCAAGACAAAGTAGTGTACCAACTTTTAAAGTCGTAACACTTGTAGAAATAGGGTAACCAAGGGTAAATGCGGTCAAAAAGTAACAAATCCTTAACTTTATTGTTAATTTCATAATATATTACACTCATAACAAATCATTAGTTACAGCCACATGTAAGTACTACTTCCCCAAAAATGTTTCTTTTTCACTCTAAACTGTCTATACATTAACTGAAATATTTCACTGCAGTGACCCTTTTTACCCTTCTGTATAAGGATAAATGGGGTCAGTGTTTAGGGCAGATCGGGTCACAATTTTTCCCTCTATATGCCCGCACGGAACGTTAAAAATGAATATTGAATTGATTTAATTTAACACTTCACACCTTCCACAAACAAACACTGTTTTCTTTTCTGCACCAACGAACTGTGTTGCAGTGTAGTCCAAAACCACATGGTTACAGTTTCAAAATTCTAGACACAAGTTCATTTTCTTGTTCCGGAGTAAACGTAGTTTGACGGCCTTTACTTTTCAAGTGGTTGTCCTGGCCACTTTGAAGACGTCGTTGCAGACATGAATGAGGAACTCCTAACAACTCAGCAGCATGACGTTGGCTTCTTCCCTCGCGAAATGCTTTAATAGCCTTCTGCATGTCGTTCTCAGTCCACGAATTTGACGTTTTCCTCTTACATTTAACCATCTGTCATAAAGAATTGAAAATAAATACTTAATTTGAGTGGACTGATTTGAAACATGTTGACCCTATTTGTCCGATATTACTGACCCTATTTAACCAAAATTTAGAATTTTTTTTTGCGCTAGAGGTTGGTAGTACTGAATACTGCTTCGACGAAGGTGTTAATAACCATAATCTTTTCTAAAAACCTTAAACTTAATATTTAAAGTTAATCGCACAACTTCTCTGCAATAGTTGTAAAATAATAAAGGAACTGTAAAACATTATTTAAAATGTATAAAATACTCTTAACTCACCTTTATATTCTCTCTATTCTTTTATTGTCAACACAAAGAGTAGGCCTACACACACCAGCTAGCATCAATGGCACTCAACGTGTACAGGAAGTTCTCTTCCTGACCAGTATATGGTAGCACTTGCTTGAACTGGTTTACGCTTGAATATGGAGACAGGGTTTTGAAATTGACCCGATTTAACCTCTGACCCGATTTAGACTGAGTTACCCTATACAAAAATTTAATTTCAAATTTGCAAAAAAATTAATGGCCAGAAGTGGACTTGAATGGTTATTGATCTCACCGCTTCAATTATGAACTCCATCATAATCTGTGGGGATTATACAGAGTGATTTATATAGAACTGACACATTTATTTCTTTAATTGTTCCGTTGGAAATTCATTCAATGACCCAATTTTAGCACCAAATCAAGCAGAATGTTCTGGAGTTTCGATTCCTTGTCACTAGATGCGCAGATGTTTATGTTTTATTCCTATTGTTGGCAGCACTAGATGCGCAGATGTTTATGTTTTATTCCTATTGTTGGCAGCTGTTTTCGACATTTTGTGTCAACGTGAAAATGCAGTACACATTAAATCAACGACTCTTCCTTGTGAAGCAATACTGGATTACGAATTCAATTACAGCTACTCAAAGGGCCTACCAGAGAGAATTTGGTGTTCGCAATCCTCCCAAAAGAAACACAATACTAGGACTGGTAAACAAATTGGAAACAACTGGATCTCTGGTGAGTGAAAAGGGCAAGCATCGTTCATCTAGGCTTCCCACGGTTGTTGACGTAAGAGCACGACTGGAACAGTCACCCAAAAAAATCATTAAGACGTTTGTCGCAGGAGACAGGGTACACCTACTCAATGTGTCAGAGAGCCTAAAGCCATATAGGGTCAGCTACAGGAACCAGATAAGGATAAATGATTGAATTATTGTCGTCGGTTTCAGACGTTCATTGTGCAAAATCCTTCCATATTGTCCATCACATGGTTCACAGATGAAGCATGGTTCCATTTATCCGGTTATGTGACGACCGAATAATTTCCAGGAACCTGTGGCCACCGAGATCTCCGGATTTGACAACGCCGGACTTCTTTCTATGGGGTTACTTAAAAGACAGGGTTTACGCCACACGTCCCCAGACATTGGACGATCTGAAGCACAACATCACACAGGAGATTCAAGCTAACAACAGAGTCCTCCAACGAGTGGCCAGTAACATGGAACGACGTGTTGAGTTGTGCCTTATGTAGGATGGAGGACATTTTCAACATTTGCTATAGAGGTAAATAATCTCCCAAAATTCCTCTACATTTTAGGTATAATAAGTTGTCGCTAGCACAATTCGTTTTGAAACAATTAATGAAAGAAATGTATCAGTTCTATATAAATCACTCTGCATTAATCATATTAAAATTATTACAATTCTTCTCCTCCCCACCCCAAAAAAAAAAGAATTAGGAAAATTAATTTATAAGTAGGTAGTACCAATATTTCTTTAATATACCTAATAGATTCCTTGTAAACATCTGCACGACGGAGTAAACACTAGCTTTATCCATAGAATGATGGACATTGTTATTCCTTGAGCTGCGAATCGACAGGTGGCTGCCAACACGCGTCAGGAAATCTGCAGAGAATGGTTCAGTGGGCGAACTACCTTGAACAAGAAAACACGTGGGAGTCTAGAACGCTAATTGTAACGGCCGGTCAATGAGAGGCTGTCACGGGACGAAACAATGCGTCCAGCTGTCCGCTACGCTCAATTTCCAGGAAATCTTTTTAATTTTGTGCACTTATTATAATCAAAGTTTTCGATTTCCAGAAATAAGACCCAGGTTCAAAAACGGCTAGTCAAGTAGAATCAGCAGCTGTCAAAGACGTTTTGGGGTATTCATTATATACGTACTACATTTCCTATCGTTATATCGTAATTATTTCTAATAATATGGTAGCTTTTATCCTCTCAAACCTTCACTCAGAAGTGATAAGAATATAAATCCCTAGACTTTTGGTTATCAAGAACAACCAGGTCAATTTCAAAGAGTGCGTGATTCCTCACGCCGAAGGCCAGAGGAATGCATTGCCATGAATGGACGTACATTGAGCACCTCCTATGAACAAGTGTTCAGATCTCAGAAAGTATGTGTTGTAGGACCCATGTTTATTAAATATGTTTTTCTTGTTTTCATGCATACTATCACCTCCTAAAATATTGGATACTTTTTTTAAACAACCTGTATGTGACAACTCTCCCTCCACGTGGAGTTGAAGGGAAGGCGTCATTTGTTCTAAACGAGGCTCGTGACAAGATTTCTGTTAGTGTAAAAATAGTACATTATGCAACGAGCCTATAATGATAGTAATTAAGAAGCGAGTATGGATGTTTATGAAACGAGCGCAAGCGAGTGTCATAATTTTCATACGAGCTTCTTAATTACCATTATAGGCGAGTTTCATACGACTTTTTATGCTCGACCATATTTCTAACTTAAAATTATTCAGATGTATACATTTTATTTATATCTGACAAGATCGGAAGTGACCTTGTTCTAGGTCGTGAATTGTGAGATGTGCGCAGACGCGAAAGTATTGATTTTTTCCAAGGAACAATAATATCATTGACCTTGATGTAATCCCGTTAAACTTGGTATAACCTTGATTATTGAATTCGACATTGAGAAACGAGATGAGAAATTGAATTTATTTGAATATTATTTACAATTAACGCTAATTATTATAGTAACAGAACATAACCTTCTGCGACAGTATTGGATTTCCAGCCTCCGTGACTTTTCGCTAATTCTCTTTCGATTGCATATCCGAGAATAATCGATACTTGCGGTTTTATAACGGTACAAAGCTGACTTGTCATTGACTGAACACCTGTAAGCTGAGTTGTCATTGGCTGAGAACACCTGTACTTTAATGAGTAGGTGTACTTTAATGACATGCATTAAAGGACTGCTACCAGGTGTATAATTACTATATTTCGGGATGGTCGAGCATAAAAATATTTATTTTCGACAACCAATAGCAGGTGGCGGTAGAGGGTTAGTCGTGTAATTGCAGTTGAGAAAGTTAAATGGATTTTAACACGTATACTCTCGCTCTTTATTTATTTGCTTTAACTTCCTATAAATATACTGGGCTATACTTTCCTTTCGAAAGAAACCTTTCCATGGATCATCTCCTTTATACATTAAGTCCTGCCGACCGGATTTGAACCATGAAATTCGTCAGGAGTGGTTTCAAAAGGAAACATTATAGCCTACATTACATTCACCGTCTTTTTATTTAAAAAATATTAATGAAATGTAGCTAAATGCGGAATATAGACCTGAATGGAAAGTGATAATTGCTTGCAGGGTGCCTTAGCGTCGAAGCTCTATTGAATTACCCGGTCCCCTTGCCAGGATCTTGTGTAATGGAGCTCCACAGCGAATCGATGGCTCAATGGGTTGAACGCTCGGCAGTTATTTTAAAATTATTTATAAACGCTTCTCCAGCCAACCAGAGCGGGACGGCGGGTTCACGGTCTTGTTGTTATTGAAGGTCTTCCGAATAATTAAGACAGTCATTAGCGCCTGATGTGTAGTCCAGCAGTTAAACTCTATTTTCGCGTTATTGGAGAGACATAGAAAGTATTGAGATGATTACAAACTTATCAAAAAAATTAAAGAAAATAATGTCTCCCATTATTCCTTACAATGATTAATGGTTAATTTCATTTTCATTCATTCATTTTATTTTATTTCATTTCATTCACAAGACTCCATTTTTCTCACTTGAAAGTTCTGTTGCAGACGTTTGACGTTTATTGTTATATATAACATTCTCTATATCAGATAATTATGATTATGTCTCGTGACCAGAATATTGTACGAAATGGAAATATAAAAATTGTAGATATATCCTTCGAAGAGGTGGAAAAATTCAAATATCTTGGAGCAACAGTAACAAATATAAATGACATTCGGGAGGAAATTAAACGCAGAATAAATATGGGAAATGCCTGTTATTATTCGGTTGAAAAGCTTTTCTCATCTAGTCTTCTGTCAAAAAATCCGAAAGTTAGAATTTATAAAACAGTTATATTACCGGTTGTTCTTTATGGTTGTGAAACTTGGACTCTCACTTTGAGAGAGGAACAGAGATTAAGGGTGTTTGAGAATAAGGTTCTTAGGAATATATTTGGGGCTAAGAGGGATGAAGTTACAGGAGAATGGAGAAAGTTACACAACGCAGAGCTGCACGCATTGTATACTTCACCTGACATAATTAGGAACATAAAATCCAGACGTTTGAGGTGGGCAGGACATGTAGCACGTATGGGCGAATCCAGAAATGCATATAGAGTGTTAGTTGGGAGGCCGGAGGGAAAAAGACCTTTGGGGAGGCCGAGACGTAGATGGGAAGATAATATTAAAATGGATTTGAGGGAGGTAGGATATGATGGTAGAGACTGGATTAATCTTGCTCAGGATAGGGACCAATGGCGGGCTTATGTGAGGGCGGCAATGAACCTACGGGTTCCTTAAAAGCCAGTAAGTAAGTAAGTAAGTAAGTATATCAGATAATATTACGTTAGAAGTTGCAATCCTTAAAACTGAACATAAATGATTGTCTATCAGTCGACTCCTTAGCCTAGATTTGTTAAGTTTCATGAATAAAATACTATTTACATCTATACGTATTGCCGAACTTTGACATTATTATTTCATTATTTAAAATAAAAAGTAAAAATTGAAGCAACTGAAGATGTTGTGACGACTTCAATGTTATTTCTCATATTTATTCTGTGTTTAATTTCCTCCCGAGTGTCATTTACATTTATTACTGTTGCTCCGAAATATTTGAATTTTTCCACCTCTTCAAAAGATAAATTTCCAGTTTTTATATTCCCATTTCGTATTATGTTCTGGTCACGAGACATAATCATATACTTTGTATTTTCGGCATTTACTTCCAAATCTATCTCATTATTTGCTTCTTCTAAAATATTCACGTCATCTTCATAAACAAGCAGCTGATGTAACCCGTCCAATTCCAAACCCTCTTTGTTATCCTGGACTTTCCTAATGACATACGAGTATTCTAGAGCGAAGTTAAAAAGTAAAGTTGATAGTGCATAGCCATGCTTTAGCCCGCAGTGAATTGCAAAAGCATCAGACAGAAACTGGCCTATATGAACTCTGCTATATGTTTCACTGAGACACGTTTTAACTGGACTGAATTACGCAATAATAGACTAACCGATAATTTGAAAAAAATATATATATTTGCACAAATCTGTTGATGGCAGGCTAATTTAACTCGGAAAAAGTCAAGAATGCGATACCTGAATTTTGCTGCTATTTTTAAGCAAAAACTCATTTATTATAAAAATTACTTTTTTTTTTTAATTTTGCTTTGAAATATTAATTCAACTGCTAGTCTCTTATTAAAAATTGGTTAGCCTTTTTTTGTTTTTTTTTGTGCTATTTCTTATAATAGTATAAATGTTATACTTCTGCTTATATAAAATGTTTTATAAAAAAAACAGATTTATTTTAATGGTCAATATCTCGAAACAGGTTTTTGGCGCTTAGATCACTATTGCTAATCATCGTCCAATTAATCGAACTAGTTTCTTGGGAATACCAAATTCAATAAGGATATTACATATAATTTATAAACCTTCTCACCATTCGTGAGCTGCCACAAGGGACAAAGAGTACTTAACCATAGAAATGTTTACAAGTTCATTGAACCATTGATTTTGTTTTAACAATGAAATTCCTACAAGTACATAGCTGCAAATAATTTTTTGAGATTAGTGGAAATATACCTATTTTTAGAGAGGTAAGTGTTACAAAAAAGTAAAGAATGCTACTGAACTTAATTTTGCAGTGTAGGCTTTCACGGCCGGAGTCTATAGATGTAGATTCGCACAACCAGACACAGGATCAGTTGCCTCAGGTACGCCGAGAAGAGTCTTGCGACCTCGGATACCACTCCACTGAAGATGTCTGCCGCAGTTGCAGACGAAACGTCTGGTATAAAACCAACTAATAGACCACGGCCTCTCAGCCCGGAAAATGAATCTACAGCTACTGAACTTAGTTTGATTTCAAATATAGGTGATTCTTCAGGAGAGCAATTGATCCTTTCAATGCAGCTAAGGTTACAATCGGAATAATAGATGTAGGTATTCCAAGCCTCTTAAACACATCTTTCATGAAGAGAGTAGCGGTACCTGTTGCTCCAACCAGAAGTCCGATTACTTCAAGCTCTTTTAGCTGGTATTTTTGGAGGTAATAGGGAATGGTAGGATTGTAGATATTCTTTTTTTCCTTATCCACTTCTGCTGGCTGTTCCTCATCCGTTTCGAAACGCACAGTGGGATCAATTATGTATCCAGATCTTGTAGATTCCTTGAAAGCTATTATATCTATAGTAGTAGTAGTAGTAGTAGTAGTAGTAGTAGTAGTAGTAGTAGTAGCAGTAGTAGTAGGTTTATTTTGCCTGGCAAAGTTAAGGCCATGAGGCCTTCTCTTCCACTCAACCAGGTTTCAATAATATACATGAAACACAAAATTAGATTACAAAACAACACAAAAGAAGATACCTTAGAAATTACATAAAATATAGTAGAAAATTACAAATAGTCAAGATCAGTTACATAATATAAAATTACAAGTAGTCAAGATCGGTTACATAATATATAAAATACGCCGTGTACTGTCAGTGACGGAGAGACCATGTGCTTCTTCAAAGGTGTTGTAATCGGCATCTTTAAGGGCAGTGGCTATAATTGATCGTACTTGGTGGTGTCTAGCATTTCGCAGAGCTTCGCCGTGCGGACAGAATCTCTCTTAACCGAGACATAAGTATTTTTTTAAATGTATGAATAACTGATGTACTGTACCCTTATAGTCCCATTTTTCTCCAATATCTGTCGAATACAAAAAATGTAATCAACAGTCGATCTATTACTCCTGAAACCACACTGATTATCACCAATAATTTAATTTACATATGGAGTTAATCTTCTCAAAATAACATTGGACAAAATTTAATTATACACCACTTAAAATTAGAATGGAGACGTAGTGTACGTGTCATTTAAGTGACATTGTTTATTTCTCGTGTGACGCAAGATCCCACCTTTTGCAAACGAGCGACGAGGCGAAGAGGAAAGGGGAAAGGAGACGAAAATAAAACTGGTTGAGATCGAAGAGCTTTTTTCGGGTGGATGACTGGATTGGTGGCTGCAGCGCAAGAAAGAGGAGGAGGAGGATCCGGACGGCCGTGACCTTGACCCTGACCTCCATCCTACTGACTCTCACTGAGAGAGTGTGACCTAGAAGCCGGCAGCGCTGGCCTGGCGTGGCCTGGCCGGGATCAGCTCAGCTCCGCCAGGTGGCGCAGCGTCGGTCCAGAGAACTGGCTGGCTGTGTCTTATTGGCAGTCCAGCTTATGTACTTTACCTCGCGTCAACATCCCACGTTCCCTGGAGGGTAGATCTAGTTGCTCTCCACAAGAATAACGGCTTAAACAGCTCAACCCTCAAATTACAGAGCAGTTTATTTCTTTCTTTTTTTCTTTCAATTTACCTTTTCTTCCTTTTCTCATCATCATCATCATCATCTTCTTCTTCTTCTTCTTCTTCTTTTCACCTTTGCATTGTACTTTTCTCCCATTTATTATCATTTTTTCATCTGCTTCTTTTCTTCTTAGCGTCTTCATTCTATTCAAATATAGTATATATATTTTTAATTTTATTTACTTACAAATGGCTTTTAAGGAACCCGGAGGTTCATTGCCGCCCTTTGTATATTTATGCATTTTTGTTGTATGTTAAAAGAAATGAAACTCAGTTTCCTTTACGTAAAGACTATCATGAGTACGCTACCAGATATTGTAATGATATTGAGTTACCATTGATTAGACTTGAAAAAACCAATTCTTCATTTATGAAACAAAGTATAAAGTTTTATAACATGTTGGCTAATGACGTTAAAATTTTGGATATGAGACATTTTAAGATTGTATTTAAAAAAACATTTTACTATCCATCCATATTATAGAATAAGTGATTTTCATGGTATACTTAAGAATGTGTTGCTTTGACTTATGTTGATTGTTTCTTGACTTAGTTTGATTGTCTGTAGACACAAGCCAAACTTAATAAAGCATATCCATCCATCCATCCATCCATCCATCCATCCATCCACCCACCCACCCACCCACCCACCCACCTATCTATCTATCTATCTATCTATCTATCTATCTATCTATCTATCTATCTATCTATCTATCTATCTATCTATCTATCTATCTATCTATCTATCTATCTATCTATCTATCTATCTATCTATCTATCTATCTATCTATCTATCTATCTATCTATCTATCTATCTATCTATCTATCTATCTATCTATCTATCTATCTATCTATCTATCTATCTATCTATCTATCTATCTATCTATCTATCTATCTATCTATCTATCTATCTATCTATCTATCTATCTATCTATCTATCTATCTATCTATCTATCTATCTATCTATCTATCTATCTATCTATCTATCTATCTATCTATCTATCTATCTATCTATCTATCTATCTATCTATCTATCTATCTATCTATCTATCTATCTATCTATCTATCTATCTATCTCACATAAGCCCGCCATCGGTCCCTATCCAGTGCAAGATTAATCCAGTCTCTACCATCATATCCCACCTTCCTCAAATCCATTTTAATATTATCCTCTCATCTACGTCTCGGCCTCCCCAAAGGTCTTTTTTCCTCCGTCCTCCCAGCTAACATTCTATATGCATTTCTGGATTCGCCAATACGTGCTACATGTCCTGCCAATCTCAAACGTCTGGATTTAATGTCCCTAATTATGTCAGGTGAAGAATACAAAGCTTGCAGTTTTATGGATAAAGAATCCTGTTCCTAATTAATGATTATTGTTTCCTTCCACATAATACAAGTAATCTATTCGTGACATACCTTTCCCATCTAACCTAACCTCCTGTACTCCCACAAAGTCTATTCTATATCTAAGTAGTTCTTTTGCTACTAATGTTACTCCTCCTGTTCTACATAGACTTTTAACATTCCAAGTACCAAATCTCATAACGTTATTCCTATGCTGTGGTCTTGTCAGAAAATCAGTCCCATTCCGAGGATTATTTTGGATTTTCGTAGCAAGCTGTTTTTTACGGTGATGGGTTGTTAGCCCTTCGCCCAACCCCCAAGCTGGAGGACCACCGCTCATCGGTTGTACGCGACTGCTTATTCAATATATTCGCAGCTACCTCCATATCTAGAGGCCGTCTCCTCTATCTGCCGCCATGCCGTGGTGATAAGGGGCCCAGAATACATGTATGTGCGCTATGTCAATAATATGTATTTATTTTGTTGTGAACATTAACTTATATGGAATATCCCCTGAGCACGAGTATGTCACTTACTCTTTCTGGGGGTGCTAGAGAGTTCTTATATAAAAAAATCAATATGTATCTTTGTTCTGGCAATAAATTATTATTACTATTATTATTATTATTATTATTATTATTATTATTATTATTATTATTATTATTTTGTACTTTATGTAGATGCCATTTATTGTAACTTATGTATGTAATTTTGTATTGTATTGAATCCTTCCCTCACAAGGGAAGTACTTGAGTTGTCAGGAAGAAATTTTGGATATTTCTACATCATGAGCAAGAGCCTTTATGCTGAAATTATACACTTCAGCACGTTTTGTATACAATTATGCTTTGCAATTGTTACAATATTGAGAAGTTAGGCCAATTGAAGTTTGATCATACAGAAAATGGTCCAAATAACCAGGAACATCGAATTCGTGCCGGTGACACATTCTCGCAAACCGAATCGAAAGCCGAACTTGTTTGGCGATTCGAACGATATATAGTCCTCTCACCTCATGCCTAGTTTAAAGAACGAATACTGTACTGCCGAATGGAAAGATATTCGACCAAGACAACGAGAAAGCAACAGATACAAGACCGTCTTCACAATCAGCCAAGTCTCTTGCAGAAGAAGGCGAATTTTTTAAATCATCCAAGTCTGTTGATGATGAAGGCGAAACATCCGAATCAGAATATGTGCTCTCGCCAGAAAAGTAAGCTCGATCGACTGATAGGAAAGGTTGCTTTTTTTTTTTTTTTTTTTTTTTTTTTCAAGAAAAAATATGGAAGGCCAGACAAGATAACAAGAATTCAAGCTCGAATTCAAATATGTAAGTAGCTTGAAAGAAAAGCAAATAGTTCGAGGAGTTTTGTTGAACAGATTGCGTTATTTGGTATCCTCGAACTTCAAAATTGCAGTAAATCTGGTTCATCCGATTCACGAGTCCGACATTCAAATTTGGGCCAGAGAGCGGGTGTAGCTTAGACCAGTCTACTATGACGCATCCTGGGCAACGACTCTGTCGGTAAATTGGAGTACTCAACTGGCTTCATATTGGAGAATAACGAACAGTTAAGTACCCGCCATTATTAAAAACGAAAAATGTTTGGATATTTCTATACCATTAGCAAGAACTAATTACGTAGTTATCGAATCTAAAAACAGACCTCTGATTTTCCAATGTGTTTAAGCAGAGGTGACCTTCAGATTTGTCACATTACATACAAAATAAATCGCAATATATAAAGAATTTCCATTTGTTTACGTTCATGCGTTTGACATAGGAGTCCAAACACTACAAAGGTCATCATTTGTAACAGTTGTCATAAAGTACATTTACATGAATAAATTTCTTTTTGTGTTTAATTCACTCTTATTTACAAATGTATTTTTATTTATACCTGTTCAGATATTTTCACTCCTTTTATTGTCTCTGTAATTATTGTAAAAGTGTGCCGTAAATAAAACATTGCAATTCACATTGCTAGATCATAAAAATTAATATTTGCATTTGTACGTGGAATAAACAAACAGTTGTCATGATGATACATCAAGCGAGAATCGTATTTCTTTCATTTTTATATTACGGCCAACATTTCTTTTAATCACAAGTTAAATCAGTCCTGCTTTTCTTCGATCTCTTTCTGCATTTCTTTATCCTTCAGAAATGCTGTTCATGGCTCTTCACACAATGCAGTTTGGAGCTACTCACGAGACGGTTATTTCATTCTATTTTCCTTTCTGCTACAGTTCTTTTATATTTCGTACAATTTTCTTTTAATATAAAATTATTTCATTTCATACAAGATATAAAGAAAAAGTGCCCCTCGCCAAAGCCACGTGGTCTAAGGCGTCATACCTAGAACCCTAGATCACATATACACAGATTGCTTTGACGATAACAACTTTTGTCAGGTTTACTATGCTGCCATCTAGTTGTTACATAAGGAGTCACGTCATAACTCCCATTTGAACTGCATTAGCGACTGTACTGCCATCTCGTGTTCGTTTACGGCGGACGGGTGGCGATCCTGGCGTTGTTCTCTTCAATGTGAGCGTATTCCGAATCTCACCGGTGAGCAATCCGATGACATCACGGTGTTCCGAATTCCACCGATGACGTCATTGATGGTCCACCGGTGTCGCACCGGTGCCATCAACTTGCAGAGATGATGGCAGTCTCCATCAGCCGCCATCAGTGAATCTGATTGGTTCTTGTAAAGGGCGGGAATTAGCAGACGAATAACATAGTGCACTGTTGTGTCATGGCGGTGTGTTCTGCTTTAGTTCTGCTGTATTGTTTGTAATGAGCACAACGTAAAAACAATATGTTAATGGCTTATGAGCGAACATGTCAACGGACCAGTTATTACTACCGGTTCAAGAAATGAATTGTTTATGCTATCTTTTCTTTGAACGAGATGGGAGTACGAAAATTTCGCAAAATTTTGCTAGCGTAGCACAGACAACAACTTGTACAGTCGCCATGACAGCCATCGATCCTTCCAGCAGTTTTGTTCCTTATTTCGCTGCAATGTGACGTCATTGATGCCACCGGATCGGTGAGATTCGGAATACGCTGTGTTTTACCGATTTTAACATAGGGATGAGCTATCTGTTACATATGACCTAGGCTAGAACTAGAGATCCGGTAAGAGAGATGTTTGCAGTCCTCATGGAGAAAGAAATTATCTTATGTAATTTCAGCCATTCTGTGAGGATTTGGAGAGTTGCAGTGAATTTAATAATCAGGTTCCTTACTATTATGACTGTCAGGATCATCGTGCTTACTACAGGTTAGAACTAGAGATCCTACAGGTTAGATGATCGTTCACCTCTGCTCAGACATGTGAACATTGAGGCTAGTAGTTGGCTAATGAAGTTGTATCTGAGTTTCTGTAATGGAATAAAAGTGGTGCTAATAGTAATAAATGGAAATATAAAAATTGGAAAGTTATCTTTTGAAGAAGTGGAAAAATTAAAATATCTTGGAGCAACAGTAACAAATATAAATTATACTGTTTGCATAACGTGAAGTAGGAGATTTTAAATCGAATCGATCTTCAAACTTATTTTGCATCGAAACGATACATTTCCGGACATGGGTTCCTAATCAAAACTTTATTTACTTAGTCCCCTCTACAATCCCTAGAAGTTTGTAATAGGAATTATGAAACAAGCTGTATATACATAGATTTATCCTAAACTACTGGGCAAATTTTTCTCGTATTAAGTCTACATATATCTGAGTCCATTTCTCCGAGTATTATGTGTCATATGTCCTATATTAAAAATATGTAAAATAAAAATGAGTAAGTTGTTCTTTACTTCACCAGTTTTCTTCGTTGTGGTTAGATATCTATGAGGGCCAATCTGGTTCAGATTGTAGATATCTCTCAAGGCCGTCATATCGTCAGAACGCAGAGGTTACTAATGGATAAAACAGGAAACAAAATATAAAAAAATGGTTGTAATAGACCTTGAAAAGTCTCGAGTTTTCGGTTTGGAGAAAAACGTTGATGTCAGTTAGAATTTTAAAATCAACTTTTTCAGCATCGTAATAATTTCCTTAAAGAGAAAATTATATGCCGCAATGCTTTTCTGGGTACAGGACATAGGGACTCATTGCCATAAGAAATCAATGTATAAATACAATGAAGATTTTTTTTAAACCGCCCTAAATAAGGGTTCGAATAGATCGGCCTACTAATCAATTCATAAAGAATAATCATTAAAACCAATTGCGTGACAATTTGAAAGGAAAAAGAAAACATTAAGATAAATGATACGAAAACATAGGAAATCATTTACAATAAAAGTTTGTTGGGTACAAATGATTACTAATTATAGCTAAGGATGATTTTAACACACGAGATCCTATGGCATCAATCGTTGCATAAGAAATTTTAAATTGTTTAAGTTGATTTAAAGTTTCACGTGGGATCGTGCCACGGGCACCGAACATGAGCCCAAAAACTGTCCAATGTGTGATGTGGTATTGTGCTCCAAGATGCTGACAACAAGGCTCATATATGACTTGTTTTTCACGACACACCTCTTGTGGCTGTTGCTCATGCATCTCGCAACGGATTGTGGATCAAGAATGACACCCTTATCCTTCTGCCGATCAATTATGATGATATCAGCACGTCTAGTAGAGCCATCAGTGAGTTATGTTCAGAAATTAGCAGGCTTTGACAATTTGAACAAGGGACATCATCAGACTTTGACTTACAAGCCAATATTCTCATCCAGGCAGGTAAAATAGTAAATTTTTTTTTTCATTCACCATGTCAATAATGTCAAAACAAATGCTTATACAAATTTTGGCCACTCGATCGCAATTACGATGCCCGTAAGAAAATAAGTTTCCCTGGGGCAGTTTACAGAAAAAAACACAATTTCAAGGAAAGATTTATTGGAACAGATATAACAACTGTTCACCTATTTTTAAACATATTCCCCACTAGAATTGAGACATTTATGATCATATCATTGGATCGACAGAGAGGTGCAGACGGCTGTCACACACTGGTTCCGATCCCAGGCGGCTGACTTCTACGACACAGGGATACAAAAGTTGATCCCATGGTATGAAAACTGTCTCAGTTTCGGTGGGGAGTATGTTGAAAAGTAGCCCAACAATTGCTGAATCAGTTGAATTAAATCTTTGCATGAAATTGTTTTCTTTTCTGTGAACGGCCACACGGAAACTTATTTTTTACGGCCCTCGTAATTGCGCTCGAGTGGCCAAAATTTGTATAAGTACTTGTTTTGATATTATTAACATGGGGAAAGAAAAAAAATAACTTTTTTATTTGCCCCCATGAGAGTGTTTGGTTGTTAGCTATTTTCGCTGTGCCTCCCTCGCTCTTCATGTGTTTGGTCCAAGCGGTGTATATATTATTAAGGAATGAAATCTGTCCTCTATCCAGATGTAAATCAATAATTAGCGTATCTCTTATAATTTTCGTGCAGAAAGTTTTTCAAAATTTGCATCGAAAACTCTTGACATACCACGTCAACCACACCTGGAGAAAGACGTGGTTCTACATAAAAACTATTGAAATTAATTTTATAAAATCAAAATACAAAGAGAAAACCTCGCTAATATGTTATATTTGTCGGGAAATTGCACAGATATCCAATAGTAAAGGCCCTGAACGTTGAATGATTGCGATATATTGTGCAACGTTACTTAAAGGTGGATGATATCAGCAGAAATTGTGGGCTACTTCAGCTGCGTAGATCTGCACTCCTTGCGTGGCCATTGCGTCATGACAATCACTTCTACGAAAATCAACGGCTGTGTTAAATGACGCACCGGAGAAAAAAACAACACGATTTGCGCGTGTGAAGGATAAATGTAACATTGAAAAATTCATTTCCAGAACGAAAAGTTACATTTCTTCAGATCAAATTTTTGCATATTTAAAGGACAAAACTAAAATTCTTCCAATCATTTATTATCATAATACATTGCTCTCTTAAACTGACTGAGAGTACTGGGAATTATATCAATGGCTTTCCCAAAACACGCTATGAAATGTTTCATATAAAACAATTATTATCTCGAGAAGGAAGCAAAGACGAACAAAATTATATTAAACTTTCCTGTTTGAAATATCTCAAAGAGTAACCCCTGAAATGAACTATATTACTTACGGTTCATTCTATATAGACTTATCCAAAAATCTAACGGAGGTTTCTTGATCAAATTCTTTGATGAAAGTTAGAATGATTAAAGCTAAACTTCATACTGTTTTATTATTATTATTATTATTATTATTATTATTATTATTATTATTATTATTATTATTAAGACTAGATAGTTTGAATTGCACTATTCTTTGACTTTGAATGGGATGATATCGAAATGGAGCTTCTACGGAATAATATTGATGCCTATATTAAATTAACCTCTCCCCTTACTATATATTTTACCAATTTTGTGAAAAAAAGAATCATATTTTTATTTTGTATAGAGGTAATTTAATATTACAGAATCACTGTACATCACTAATTTTCTTACATACCTAAAAAATCACTATAAAATAGACATACATTCATACCTGAATTATTATCTCGAGTTATCTTGTGCACCTTGATTCCAGCTCTGGTAGTTGTCCCACTTTGATTTTCTCCTGAACTATTTACCAACTTATGTTTTTTTTTATGGATTAATTTATGAGGTACAATACCAGTGTTGTTATCAAGGCGTTAAATGTTGCTTGTCGTGTGATAGACTCGAAAGCAGGGTATTACGCACAGTGGCACATTGCATTCCGGTCAGTAGTATCTGCTCTTGTGTCGAATTTGTTTGTATTTTGAGTCTCTCGCAATACTACACTTGAAATCCTGTCTGGTTGGTTGTTCTTCTTCAGAGTTCGTGGAATAACTTCTGGAGAATGTCTACCTGTAAGTCGAAGTGGGTTGGGCGATTTTCCTGGCCATCCTGCCTTGAGTGATAGGACATTCGGGGTGTATTTTTTCGAAAATCTTACAATTACCACCATTCGATAGTCAAAGGGTGTCTTCCTGCCTTCAGATATCGTATACCGAACGTAGGCATCCCACCACCAGATGTAGCAATATCACTAACTTCTGTAGCCATCTAGTCAGGAAAAGGTTAATGAAATGATGGAAACGTATATATTCGGGATAATAATCCTTGGCAGCGAAAATAATAATAATAATAATAATAATAATAATTATTATTATTATTATTATTTATTTATTTAATCTGGCAGAGCTAAGGCCAGTAGGCCTTCTCTTCCGCCCAGCCAGACTCTAATTCTAATTAAATACATTTGCTTAAATAGTTATTACATTAATATCTAGATCATAAAACAACATGAAAGTAAATAATGAAAATTGGATAACTAATGTTAGTGTGACAATAATAAACATTGGTAAGAAATAGTTATAATAATAATAATAATAATAATAATAATAATAATAATAGTATTAATAATCATAGTAATAATAATAGTAATAATAATAATAGTAATAATAATAATAATAATGAGATAATTTAGATATTTATATGTGATATATATAACAATTAAACATTGAGAAACTTGAAACAGCTATTATTGTTAACAAGAATTGTTAGAAAAATATCTCGTTAGCCTATTCTTAAATTGGTTTGATGTCTGACAGTCCCTGACGTTACTCGGTAGGGAATTCCAAAGTCGAGGAACAGCCACAGTGAAAGAAGATGAATATGAGGATATTCGGTGGGAGGGAATGGATAATATTGAGGAGTGTTGTGATCGTGTGTCTAGGTTATGATGGGTGGATAAAGTTTGAAAACGAGACGCAAGATAGACAGGAGTGGAAAAATGCAATATGTGAAAGAGAACGGAAAGACAGTGGATTTTCCTACGATCTTCTAGACGGAGCCAAGACAACATTTCGAGGGATGGTGTTACGTGATCAGCCCGGCGAATATTGCAGACGAAACGGACGCACATATTATGAACGCGTTGTAGTCTCTGCGCCGAAGTAACGCTTAGGTCAGTAAGCAGAATATCACAGTAATCGAAGTGGGGCATCACGAGTGTTTGCACTAACATTTTTTTCATGGAAAAGGGTAGAAAATTCTTCAATCGTCTAAACGAGTGGATTAATGAGAATACTTTTTTACAGGTTTCTGCAACTTGAATGTTCCAATTTAAACTTTTATCCATATAAATACCTAGATTCTTTACTGATTCACTGAACGAAATTTCGGTGCCGTGTATTTTAATCGGGGACAAATTTGGTATGGTAATAGTGCTTAACAAACGTGAATGACCCACAATGATTGACTGTGATTTTTCTGGATTTAGTTTAAGTCGGAATTTCCGTGTCCATGTCCAGATTGAGTCCAGATCGTCATTAATTTTAGTTATTGCATCATTTATTTCGTCAGTGTGGAATTTTATGTATATTTGAACGTCGTCTGCATAGAGATGGTGTCGGCAGTACTTTAGAGATTCTGATATGTCGTTGATATAAATTGTAAATAGTAAAGGGCCAAGAACTGATCCCTGGGACTCACATGAGTTAACTCGGGTTAATAAATGTTGACGGGAGTTAGCAACCCGAGTTAACTCGCGTTAATCAGGGAAGTGGTTAAAAACACAACATGCGCATAACTTAAAAACCATCACAGGACGACGTGCCCGGTCGGTGCCACTTGCGACCTGAATTCCCATGGCATTCTCTCACACATAAACAGCGCTGTTTTGTCGGACATTCAAATAAGAGGAAGACAGGGTACCAGTAGACGTTGACAGAAAATGAAAGAAAGAAAGAAAAAGTGGTGGCAGGGGAAGAATCAGAGCGTAGCCCGCAAACCAAGAGAGGAGAGCACGAAAGAGAGTTGAACTTGAGGTGAGAGAGGGGAATGGCGGAAGTGAGACCTTCAGTGCAGCCGACAAGCTTGACTGCCAGTGCAATTACGGGCGAGACGCTCCGCCGAGGAAAGTGAGAGTGCGCACCTCTGAGACCGCGAACCCAACACTACAAGACTCGTCTCGGCATTGCTTATGTTTACTCTTACCTACTACTACTACTTACTGGCTTTTAAGGAACCTGGAGATTCATTGCCGCCCTCACATAAACCCGCCATTGGTCCCTGTCCTGAGCAAGATTAATCCAGTCTCTGCCATCATATCCCACCTCCCTCAAATCTATTTTAACATTATCTCCCCATCTACTTCTCGGCCTCCCTAAAGGTCTTTTTCCCTCCGGCCTCCCAACTAACACTCTATATGCATTTCTGGATTCGCCCATACGTGCTACATGCCCTGCCCATCTCAAACGTCTGGATTTAATGTTCCTAATTATGTCAGGTGAAGAATACAATGCGTGCAGTTCTGTGTTGTGTAACTTTCTCCATTCTCCTGTAACTTCATCCCTCTTAGCCCCAAATATTTTCCTAAGCACCTTATTTTCAAACACCCTTAATCTCTGTTCCTCTCCAAGTTTCACAACCATACAGAACAAACTCTTACCGGTGACATTAAAACAGTCGGTAAAGTAGCCAGTTGTTATTAGATAGAGCTAACGCATCTCTCATTTTATGATCCAGCAGGGGATATCGGCAATTTCAAGAAAAACCACAAATGCTTACCTAGTCACTCTCCGTTGAAATGTGCAGACAATACATGTAACAGTAGATACAATGATATAGCTTTCCACACTAAATTTGTAGAGTATCTTAACTTTTAAAATTAGATGCATAACTAGACTACACGTAATTCTTATACATAATTTAGCCACTAAGAATTCAGTTTTAGCACTGACGCATGCATGGAAGTGTTTCACATAATATTGTACACACTGAACTCTAACACACACATTTTACAAATACTTGTGTCTGAAGAATGTATCTTTTTAAGTATTTGTTCATTCCCATACAGCAGGCCTGCACAAGATTTGCGCTCTCCGAGCCGGCTCACAGCTCATGAGCGGAATGCAGATATTGGCTGCGCTCTGTATAAGGGTGGACTGGAAGAAGGGGTGATCTCGTACAAAATATACACAAAAGGAAATACTATTACAAGTGCTTATGAAATGAATTCCCGTTCAGTGCTTGCAAAACTATCTTCGACTATTATTAATTAATAAAGAAATATTTATTTTACAGAAGTAATAGAAATTCTATAGCTATTTAAATGTACAATGTCATTTTGTTATATTTTTATTTATCAGTACATCAAAACGAGGTTTTATGCTGTGGGCAGCTGAAAGGAACAGTAGCCTACTGATCATAATGAAACATCAGTTGCAGATGTTCGATGTCTGCCTTTATTAAAGTTGATTATAGAAAACAGTTGCTCACAAATATAAATGTTGAGTCAAACATAGCAATCATTTTCACAGCCAGCCTGTGTAGTCGTGGATATTATTGCTAATGTTTAGTCTTGTAAAACTCAACCAGGCTAGTAGTATTATTCAAACGATCTTTAGCCCTTAGGTCACATTTAAGATCAATAAGTTCCAGCTGTAAATTGTTAAATGTTAAATGTTACGTTCCGTCTTTTAGATTCCTCCATACTGTACTGTAGCTGTAGGTAAGCAACGTGAAACAGTTACTGAGAATAGGCCTACACACTGCACTCCACAAGATAACTGAGTGGTTGCTTCCCTCTCCTCTACCTATATCAAGTCTATGTCATTCTGACGTATCTTCCTCTCCGTTTCGGCGAGCGGTGTTTACCGCTCTCCCGCTCCGAAGGAGCGCGCGCGCTCGTTGAGCGCTGTTTGTGCAGGCTTGCCATACAACTTCACACTAAGTTCTTCACATGAGAAATGGAAGTTTGTTTTCACTTGTAACAAAGCTTTAACTGTTTCAAGTTTCATTCTTAACGTTTCATCAGTCCAGGTTGAGTTCATTATGGAGAAAAGTCTTTCATATGATGAATTACTGCGTCGAAGTCACAAGATTAATGACATTATTTTCAGAAGATTTTCAAATGCAATGGATTTTTTTTAATGTTGAAAAATATCATACCACTTTTCACCTGTTGGTTTGTCACAAAATTCCTCATTTTTTAAACTACTTAAAAATGGACGCTGCGGCAATTCTAACGCTTTCGCGCAACGCGAATGTTAAGATGACGAAAGACAAAGATGTTATGTTCTTCTCAAAGAGTGCAGAATATCTCATACTATGCTCGCAGGTTCTTCTGTCTCATACTAAGGACCTTTCATAAATATGCATGAATCACAGCATTTCCATCACGATACTTAAATATTTATGTGTAAAATGTTATTGAAACAGAATAAAAGCTTCTGGGGACAAAATTAATTTCCAGGGACAAAAGCGGGGACATTTGCTCCCTGGAGACAGCAATTCAAAACCGGGGACTCTCCCCGGAAATCTGGGACGTCTGGTCAGCCTATCTCATTAAAAAAAGGAAGTTAACTCTAATATCTTGAAAATTATTCCATGTACAAAAAATACATTACTTGTATCACATGTCCTCTTCGATGTAATTTAATTTGTAATTGTCGGTTTGTGCATATCTAAAATATTTCACACGCTATTGGAGGTGAAAGAGTTAGGTGGGCCACCCTGTGTAATTGTTTTCGGTTTTATGTTCAATTTTTAGTCGCAAATTTTAAATATTTGCCATTTGTTGTTAATTAATAGTTAGCAGAAAATATCGCACAAGCTTAATGTTACTAATAATAATTAATATTAGAGAAGAAAAACTCGCTCCGGCGCCGGTGATCAAACCCGGGTCCTTGGTTCTACGTACCAAGCGCTCTGACCACTGAGCTAAGCCGAATTCAATCCACAGCGACGGATCGATAATATTAATTGGAGCAACAGTAACAAATATAAATGATACTCGGGAGGAAATTAAACACAGAATAAATATGGGAAATGCCTGTTATTATTCGGTTGAGAAGCTTTTATCATCCAGTCTGCTGTCAAAAAATCTGAAAGTTAGAATTTATAAAACAATTATATTACCGGTTGTTCTTTATGGTTGTGAAACTTGGACTCTCACGTTGAGAGAGGAACATAGGTTAAGGGTGTATGAGAATAAGGTTCTCAGGAAAATATTTGGGGCTAAGAGGGATGAAGTTACAGGAGAATGGAGAAAGTTACACAACGAAGAACTGCACGCATTGTATTCTTCACCTGACATAATTAGGAACATTAAATCCAGACGTTTGAGATGGGCAGGGCATGTAGCACGTATGGGCGAATCCAGAAATGCATATAGAGTGTTAGTTGGGAGGCCGGAGGGAAAAAGACCTCTAGGGAGGCCGAGACGTAGATGGGAAGATAATATAAAAATGGATTTAAGGGAGGTGGGGATATGATGATAGAGAATGGATTAATCTTGCTCAGGATAGGGACCGATGGCGGGCTTATGTGAGGGCGGCAATGAACCTCCGGATTCCTTGAAAGCCAGTAAGTAAGTAATTAAGTAAGTAAGTAAGTCAATATCACAGATATTATTCTGTAGGACAAATTAATAAAAAAAGATCTATAATATTCTCATAGTTAGCAGTGCATATAACTGCAGAATCCCGGCCAGACAAGTCACTCAGCTGAGTGCGCCCCTAGTGTAATGGCAGTTGACATTGGACATAAACGTCAACATATAGACTATGCCTAACTTGGAGTCAGGCCACAAAGGGAAACATTGAAGCAGAGGAATTCGATCCGTCGCTGTGGATTGAATTCGGCGTAGCTCAGTGATCAGAGCGCTTGGTACGTAGAACCAAGGACCCGGGTTCGATCCCCGGCGCCGGAGCGAATTTTTCTCCTCTAATATTAATTGCCAATATCACAGATATTATTCTGTAGGACAAATTAATAAAACAAGATCTATAATATTTTTAATGTTACTAGATTCATTTCAGATTATCAGTAGATCTCAACATCAAGTCCAACACAAGAACATCCACATGGGGATCAAACCGTGGCTGTTGTTGCAGTTTGCAAGCAGTCGCTCAGAGCTAACAGAGCTCAAATAGCGAGTGAGTCGACACATAACATGGGGGATCGGGTTCCTTCCTTTGTGGGGGTAGCGGAGTCATCCTGGATTATGCCACTACATCCGTCGCTGGTAGGGATCACGTTCCCCGGAAATCTAGTCGCATCGTGGGGTAAGCTTTCCTATTGCAGTCTACCAATCAAGCACGCAATAAACTTTGGAGGATACTTACAGTGACGTATCCGAATCCGATGTGATGATAGATTTTCTCCTCGTTCCGTGCCTTCCAGTATTGCATATCTTGAACAGAAACACATAGCGGAAGATTAGAGCCATTACAACTTCTTCCAATGGTTATTTCACAACGCTTTATCAACTCCTAAGGTTATCTAGCGTCTGAATGAGATGAAAGTGATAATGCCAGCGAAGTGACTGTGTTTCGCATGCTATCTTGATTAGGAAATTAAATTATTGTGGAGTTTCAGGTATTGAATTGGATTTGTTTAGAACTTATCTACGTGATCGTAAACAAGCTGTATATTTTAATAAAAGCTGCTCGAATCTTGTTGCCGTTCTAGCTCAAACCATTTTCAACTTATAATTTTTTTGTTTTGTATAAATGACGTTCCTCAAAGGTGTCTTAGATTATAAACAACTAGCTGAAAGCACCCGGCGTTGCCCGGGTTTTCCTTTCTGCTTCTATTTTTAATTAAACTGGTTATTAAATTTTCGGAAATCTCGGAAACCTAGCTATACACAACCAAAACGAATTGTCTTTACTAAGCTTTCCTCGCCTATAAAGATGAAGCTTTACTTAACGTCACTTACATGAATTAATGAACTCCTTAGCCAAATGCCTGCCAGTTGTAAATCAGGCACCGAAAAGAAAACATTTCATCATGTGCCTGACGTTAAACTGTTGTTTTAAATTTGTATATTTATTTGCTTTTATTTATTTATTTATTTATTTATTTATTTATTTATTTATTTATTTATTTATTTATTCTGGTGTAGTTAAGGCCATTAGGCCTTCTCTTCCACACCGCCAGAAATACACATAAAGTAATAGAAAAATCAAACTATAGGCTATAATTCCTTCTCCTCTTTCTGATCAGTTTCAGCATCGAATCAATATATACATATCGTCGGTTTCTTGGTAAAAGTGACCAAGTCCAAAATGCAAAATTGTTGGAAAAGGGCCATTTAAAGGTTTAATGATCCATCCAAAGGTAACTGTACTTCTTTAGATGTTAGTAATAAGTTATTTTGAAGGTAAATGTGTTATATTATTAGTTTTTAATATAAAATTATGTCTTAAATTTTCATAATGCTTGGAAGCCTTGGAATGTGACTTGGTCAAGTTTACCAAGAAACCGACGATAGATAATTTAATTTATATTGGAAGATTTTTTACTTCTTGAAAGCTGTACATCCACTTATATTATACCCAGTTTTTTTTAATATAACTTGAAACTATATCTCATAAATTCAGAACATATTATATTAATTCTAATTTTATACACAGAATACAGATACAATATAAACTCACAATAAGTCATTTTTTAACATAAAGACTAATATTCTGAGAGATGTATAGGCCTACCGGTATTTTATAAATTAAGAGATTTTTATTTCCACAACGCTTAACATATTAAATTTGCAACGTGATTATACAGATACCATAAAGTTTGAATGGATAGAGCTAGAGACCACTGGTTTTTTTTATTAAAAAATAGCATTTGTACTGTACTTTCAGGTCAAACAGTAAAATGTGTATGTTAGCACAAAGGTTAAGGCCTATAACTCTTTTGGTTGAATGTCCTTAAATTTTTTGCCGACGCTGTATCAAAATTAATGTATTAATTACTCAAAGAAAATAAATGTAACACGTATTTACAATGTGCGACTTTCAACAGACAAGAAACCCAAATCACCTTCCGTAACGTCAAAGGAATCATAGATGTTTTTTCATTATAGAATGGATGAATAATGACCTTGGGTTTCCCGTGCTTATTTTTTCGATACTTGGAGTCTTGACGAAAGACGCCCTTGAAGAGAAAATGATGGAAATAATAAAGAAAATAAATTCTTGAAAATATATCCTAAAAGGCTTCGGGGCGGGAATTACTGGACGGGATATATTATGCTAATAATGTGTTTCTAAAGCATCTACGCTTATATTAGAAGCAAGATCCAAAGCAAAAGTCATACGCACTATATGAGAATAAATTAAAGAGAAATATAGAGACTTGGTATATGAAAGAAGTGAAAGTACACCTCTTAACCTAGAAAGACTTCCACCTATTGGTGCTATTTTATTAGATATACTCAAAATATGTTGATTTCAATTCAAGTATTTTACATTCCTTTCTGACCTCAAACACATAAAGAAATGTCTTTATTACAAGTTACATCAAATGAAATAATACCAACGTTCCAATAATACAAATACCCAGAGAAACACTCTTTGTTCTCCTCGTTTTGATTTCGCAACTTCCTTCGTTGACGGTCTTCTTCTCGGTATGGAACGTCTCGAGCTTTTGTTACGAACTTCCATTGTTTATTTACGTTATTGAGTTACGTAAAACGTACAGGTCGCGTTGCTTTGAACTGAAGAATATATTGAAAGGTAGAGGCAACCCCATGGCAAGCCAGGTCGGCCCAGAGGAAACGTCCTTGGAAAGGGTAGGCATATATTTAAATGTGGCGTAGCAAGTGTGAAGAAACAATATCCGAGTTAGGAATTCTCGTCACAGGAACTGTCGTCACTGTACTATTTCGTCACCGATTAAATTTTCGTCACTAGACTTGTGGTCACCGATTAAATGTTCGTCACAAGTCTTGTGGTCACCGATTAAATTTTCGTCACTAGACTTGTGGTCATCGATTAAATTTTCGTCACTAGACTTGTGGTCAACGATTAAATTTTCGTCACTAGACTTGTAGTCACCTATTACATTTTCGCCCCTAGACTTGTGGTCATCGATTAAATTTTCGTCACTAGACTTGTGGTCATCGATTAAATTTTCGTCACTAGACTTGTGGTCATCGATTAAATTTTCATCACTAGACTTGTGGTCACTGATTAAATTTTCGTCACCAGACTTGTAGTCACCGATTAAATTTTCGTGACTAGACTTGTGGTCACCGATTAAATTTTCGTCACTAGACTTGTGGTCACTGATTAAATTCTCGTCACTAGACTTGCGGTCACCGATTCTATTTTCGTCACAAGACTTGTGGTCACCGATTAAATTTTCTTCACTAGACTTGTGGTCATCGATTAAATTTTTGTCACTAGACTTGTGGTCACCGATTAAATTTTCGTCACTAGACTTGTGGTCACCGATTAAATTTTCGTCACAAGACTTGTGGTCACCGATTAAATGTTCGTCACTAGACTTGTAATCACTGATTAAATTTTCGTCACAAGACTTGTGGTCACCCATTAAATTTTCGTCACTAGACTTGTGGTCATCGATTAAATTTTCGTCACTAGACTTGTGGTCAACGATTAAATTTTCGTCACTAGACTTGTGGTCAACGATTAAATTTTCGTCACTAGACTTGTGGTCAACGATTAAATTTTCGTCACTAGACTTGTAGTCACCTATTACATTTTCGCCCCTAGACTTGTGGTCATCGATTAAATTTTCGTCACTAGACTTGTGGTCATCGATTAAATTTTCGTCACTAGACTTGTGGTCATCGATTAAATTTTCATCACTAGACTTGTGGTCACTGATTAAATTTTCGTCACCAGACTTGTAATCACCGATTAAATTTTCGTGACTAGACTTGTGGTCACCGATTAAATTTTCGTCACTAGACTTGTGGTCACTGATTAAATTCTCGTCACTAGACTTGCGGTCACCGATTCTATTTTCGTCACAAGACTTGTGGTCACCGATTAAATTTTCTTCACTAGACTTGTGGTCATCGATTAAATTTTTGTCACTAGACTTGTGGTCACCGATTAAATTTTCGTCACTAGACTTGTGGTCACCGATTAAATTTTCGTCACAAGACTTGTGGTCACCGATTAAATGTTCGTCACTAGACTTGTAATCACCGATTAAATTTTCGTCACAAGACTTGTGGTCACCCATTAAATTTTCGTCACTAGACTTGTGGTCATCGATTAAATTTTCGTCACTAGACTTGTGGTCAACGATTAAATTTTCGTCACTAGACTTGTGGTCAACGATTAAATTTTCGTCACTAGACTTGTCATCGATTAAATTTTTGTCACTAGACTTGGGTCATCAATTAAATTTTCGTCACTAGACTTGTGGTCACCGATTAAATTTTCGCCACCAGACATGTAATCACCTATTACATTTTCGCAACCACTCACAATAATGTGACTTTTTAATTTTTAAGCATAATAAAATTGTTTGGTTGTTTCCAAAGTTACGCAGTTAAATTTTTGGTTTAAAGTTGAATATCTTATTTATTTTCGGCTGCAACTAAATTATTGTAATGACGGAGCATCCTCATGAGAAATTTAGTTTCACAAGAAGCATTAGGAGCCATGAGAAACTAATACATGGAGGTTATATGTATACCAACATAAAGTCGCGAATCTGGTGTAGTTTGGAGATGTGACCAGCGCGGGGGATACTGTACAACTCTACCAAAACCATGTCACATGACAAACGTCAATTGAATCCTATAGATTCAAAATCCCCTATATCCACTTTCAGAAATTAAAGGAATTTTGACAGTTATGGAGGCAAATAGAGGGAATTTTGAACCTAACAATGACATTTAACAAACCTTTTGCCCCTGACCACATATATAAAAGACTGGCCATCCCCATTTTAAAAACAGTAACATATAGAAAAGAACAACCGCCAGGATCGCCACTGTCGATTAGTAACGGCCGCTAGATGGAAGTACAGTTGCTCCATGCAATTCAAACAAGAGTTATAACATGACTTCTTCTACTGTCGTTAGATGGCATTGTGGTATTGATAAAAGTTGTTGCCTTCAAAGCCCATAAGAGTGATCAATCTGTTATACGAGTATGTGATCTGGGCTCTTGCTATAAATTTAGTGGATTTTTTAATTCGAACTATATAAATCATTAGAATTTATTCTTAGGAAGCAATATGTGGGCATAACTCAATTATGAACAAAATGGTCTTGAGGGAGTTTTCAATCTAGACTCTAGAGCATACATGGGCACAATTTTCGGTTACGTGAGGCACTCGATTTGAAATAGTTTGTTTACTAAGAGAGGAGACTGCAGAGTAGGATGGGAAATATAAACTGCTGTGACCTGCGTCACCTTATCGTAATCGCTAAGGCGGTCAGTGGCGAATTATTAAGAAAGCGCTTGGTTAAAGTGAGAGACTCGAAAACTTTTATTAAATTTGGCAAATTAATTCGGCAGCTTTAATCATAAACCTCTTTACTGTTTCTCCGTCGCTGAATTGATTTAAATCACAGGCGAGAAATTGCGTAACTAGCCAATAATATTACATCACGTTGCCTACGTATATTTTCTTGAATATTCTGGCGTTTCTCAAGATTACTTAATAGATTTCCACGTTCCCGACCTAAAATAATTTCAGAAAACCATATTTCGTTTTCTACGCACATTTGATATTTTTTTTATAAATTTATTTTGGAAATAATACGTACAAACAACATTTAATTCCTCGTAGGCTACCTTTTAGTGCAGCGTGTTTAAGGTACAGGGACATCATTTTATTTTTACTTCAATTTTTATTGTACCTGAGTTTTTGAATGTACTTCACTCCCACCCCTTCTACTAATGAAGTTCCAACTGTTCACCAGACAGAATCAAGGCCGCGTATAGTAAACAGCACTGAGTTAGTATAGTACGTTCCAGAAATATGTTCGCGTTTTCCAGTGACGAAAGAGCTTTCAATATTGAATCATATTTTCGCACAGGTACTGTCCGTTTGCCTACGTTGCATCCCGATTTCCCCTACCTGCTTCTGCACATCCCTCTGTAAAAGCTGGGTTGTCTTAGCTCTTTTCTGAAAACATTAATTTCTGTTACGAATTGGACGTTTACGTAATATGATACAACTGTTTAAAATAGGTCCTAACTTAAATAAAAGGGCCTCGTTAAGTAATTAACTGTCACGTGATTTCCCTCCTTTCTACGATCCTGCGGCATAACCACTTGGACGGACAGTAGATATCATGTCTGAGTAATTTTATCTGTGCAGGTCGGGCAGAAGTGAAGATTGAATTTACAGTACGTAAGGTACTCTTTTATAGAGTAGGTACAGAATTATTTCAACATGAGTTACTAGTACGAAGGACGAAACTGGCAATTGGAATTAGATGAAATAGTCTATAGTGCAATAATATGCACAAAAGAACTGAAGCCTGTATCGAAATGAACGGCCACCATTTTCCAAAATATGTTTAAATATTCATATTACGATTGTTTTTCATTTTAACTTCATTCTCTATATTGTACGCTAATGTGCTGTAGAAAGTACAATATACACTGCATAATGAATACGTTCGCATGGATAACTCAATTCGTGAGTAAAAACACTTATTGTTAATACAGTACTGCATTTTGATTAAACAAAAACCTAATGAAAATTATCGAACTAAAAATCGCGATATTTCCTAGTTTACGTAAATGGATGAACTACTTTTCTTCCCTCCTGTACCTAGTAAAGTGATTTGTGTTTTAGCCAGTATCATCGAACTCCAGTTGTGGAAGGGGGTAGCGAACGGTGTTTCCGGTTCTCTAAAGGTATAGCCAGGTTAATATTAAAAATGTTAGTAAAAATAAAATGATGTCCCTGTATAATGTCGTATTTACTATGCTATGCAAATGTTAAGATCATAAATTTTCTTCGGGATAGTACGAAAATTAACATTTAATTTGTCTTACCTTCTAATTCAGCATGTTCTTTATGACATAAGGAGTAATGTCGTTGTATATTAAATTTATTAATGCCTAATAGGATTTTCGAGTATAACATACATCGCATGTTCTCCCCTTCTAAACAGCAAAAAAAAAACTCTTCCTCCCATTTCTCATGAAATAATCGTTTTCTAACGCGTACACACTGCTTTGATAATGCCATTATGCCACCACTGATATTGCTTATGAAACTGATATAGAATCTGTCCACGCCTAGGAGCTACGTGAGGGAGGAACGGGGACTGTGAAGATGATGTCACTCAGAGCGGTAAGCTCTGTGAAGGTCAGTGAGGCACAAATTCTCAAGTGAGGCACGATGCCCATGTATGCTCTAGAGGATTCAATTGTCAACGGCTCATCTGAAGATCTCAGTCACGGGGAGCACAGAGCGCGGGGAGTTCATGAAGGAAAGTGTGAGAAATATTAAATGCACCACCTTCAGTCATTGTGCAATGCCGTGCCATACGAGAGGTTTTCCAGTGAAAAATGTAAATCTACCAAGGGAAGAACCTCTAAAGAGAACTCCGCGTGAGATACAAAGAGAAAATTTATGTACCACCAGAACCACTGAATATAGATGGTGTGCAAGATATAGATGCTTGATGTAAGATACAATATTATACTGTATGTTAAATTAATTTGTTAACGCTTCAAGTATCTTCGCATTAATCTCTGAAAGTTGAAAATAGTACATTATGCAACGAGCATATAATGGTAGTAATTAAGACGCGAGTATGTTTATGAAACGAGCGCAAGCGAATTTCATAATTTTCATACGAGCGTCTTAATTATTTTTTAGTAGGTTATTTTACGACGCTTTATCAACATCTAGGTTGTTTAGCGTCTGAATGAGATGAAGGTGATAATGCCGGTGAAATGAGTCCGGGGTCCAACACCGAAATTCACCCAGCATTTTCTCATATTGGGTTGAGGGAAAACCCCGGAAAAAGCCTCAACCAGGTAACTTGCCCCGACCGGGAATCGAACCCGGGCCATCTGGTTTCGCGGCTAGACGTGCTAACCGTTACTCCACAGGTGTGAACAGCGTCTTAATTACCATTATAGGCAAGTTTCATACGACTTTTTATGCTCGACCATATTTCTAATTTGAAATTATTCATAAGTATTCATGTTATTCTTATCTGACTGGGGAGCGGAACTGACCTTGTGCAATATCTCGTAAATTGTGAGATGTGCGCAGACGCGAAAGTATTGGTTTTTTCCTAGAAACAAATGTCATTGACCTTGATGTAATCTAGAGAGTAATATAAAGATTAATCTTGATATAACCTTGAAATTGATTTAGACATTGAAAAACGAGATGACAAATTGAATTTATTTGAATATTATTTACAATTAACGCTAATTATTATAGTAACAGAACATAATCTTCTGCGACAGTATTGGATTTCCAGCCTCCGTGACGTTTCGCTAGTTGTCTTTCGATTGCATATCCGAGAATAATCGATACCTGCGCTTTCATATTGCTGCAATGGTGTTTTCTGATTGGTGGAACTCCTGAACTTTAATGAATAGGTGTACTTTAATGAGGTCCATTAAAGGGCTGCTACCAGGTGTATAATTACTACATTTCGGCATGGTCGAGCATAAATATATGTAACTATTATTTAGCTACAGTATTTATTTATGAAATGCTATCTGCTTGCAGACTATTTCCTCGCCTGGGACGCATCATAAAAATATACATTAAGGTCAACTTGTTGAAAAGTCCAGCAGCATTTCAGTATGACTAGATAAGTCAATGAATAATTAATGTTATTTTTTAGTGCAAAGAGATGAGTAAGCGACATGTAACAGAACCAATCAAGGCGTGAAATGAACTGTTACTGTTTTTTTTTATGAGAATTGCTTGAGAAAGTTCCATTCCTCTGGGTGAGATAGTCGGGTCAGGATCTTGTTATCGGCAAAGTGGGATGTTGAACCCGTGTTATCAGTCAATGCCACGAACCAAGTGTTACAAGGCAACAGAATTTGACAATCGAACATTGTCCGTCTCTTCGAGAAAAAGGAACTTAGCACAGCGATGTCTCGTGATAGTCGGGGATCGATGTTTCGTAATTTGGAAGGTTTCCATCTAGGAATTAGGTCGTCTAGCATTTAACTTCTGTCCGTCCGCTTATTAATCGTTGTAGGTTATCTGGCAGTCTTTCTAGTATACAAAGACACAAACAAATACCACAGCTATGATATTCTGAACTGTCTTTTATCAACATTTTCGCTTATCAAAAATATAAACGTCTATAAAAAAATGTTTCAAGGTCAATAATACATTGCGGTACAGCTGCTGGCATTCATGATAGCAATTGTAAACAGGGTCTAGAGGCCACCGCTGTGATACCGAGGGAGGGGCTTTGTTCCTTTGTAGACAGTTGTTCGCTGCGAAGGTGGTAAAGCAAATAGAATGACGAAATTCAGAATGTGAATTGTTTGTTTCCAACCTTGTCAGATAAAACCAAATGTACCTTCGCAAGTCACGCACATTGAAATACGTGGGATAATTTTGTTAGCACATCTTGGATAAACAGACTGAGTACGTTCAACAGGGGTATCAAAGCAAAGAACAGTACCCTCGTAATGTCAATTTATTGGTAAATACAGTGGGGTTATTTGAGTCACGGGTCGCCCGAGCGCGGCTGCATAATGGGAGAGTCCAGTCGGCAAGGGGTTATAATTTTTATTTATCTATTTATTTATTTATTTACTTATTTATCTAGTTATCTGTTTATTTATTTGTCTATTTATTTATTTACTTATTTATCTATTTATCTGTTTATTTATTTATCTATCTATTTATTTATTTACTTATTTATCTATTTATCTGTTTATTTATTTATTTACTTATTTATCTATTTATCTGTTTATTTATTTATCTATTTATTTATTTATTTTCTTATTTATCCAGTTATCTGTTTATTTATTTATCTATTTATTTATTTACTTATTTATCTATTTATCTGTTTATTTATTTATCTATTTATTTATTTACTTATTTATCTATTTATCTGTTTATTTATTTACCTATCTATTTATTTATTCATTTAGTCATTTATTTATTTATTTATTTACTTCCACTTATTGCATTTCTCCACTCCTGTCTATCTTGCGTCTCGTTTTCAAAATTTATCCACCCATCATAACCTAGACACACGATCACAACACTCCTCAATATTATCCATTCCCTCCCACCAAACATCCTCATTCTCAACTTCTTCCACTGTGGCTATTCCTCGGCTTTGAAATTCCCTACCGAGTAATGTCAGGGACTGTCAGACATCAAACCAATTTAAGAATAGACTAACGAGATATTTTTATATTTTTCTAACAATTGTCGCTAACAATAACAGTTCTTTCAAGTTTCTCAATGTTTAATGGTTATATATATCACAAAATAAATATTTATATTATCTCATTATTATTATTATTATTATTATTATTATTATTATTATTATTATTATTATTATTATTATTACTACTATTTCTTACCAAGTTTATTATTGTCACACTACCTACTTATCCAACTTTCATTATTCACTTTCATGTTGTTTTGCGGTCTAGATATTAATGTAATCACCAAAGCTCGGAATTTGGGGACTTGTGTCTTTGAACGTGGCTAAGCGACCGGACTTCAATGTCAACAAACTCCCGCTTCCAGCACAGAGGTACTGTAAGGTCTGATATAAAGGTGGTTCCTGGCTGGAACAACATAATGATAATATTATGGTAGGTTGAAACAAGTAATTTTATAGCATATATATAAATAAACATGCAAAATACATCAAATTTACAGTTCTGCTCTGTACATTTCATTACAGTGTATGACTCCATACATTCGAATATTTTTCAAACCCATACCTTCTTCGTCTGTTAGTTAAACATGATTTGAAACGAAAGAAACTTATTTCCACGTCACATGAAGTGAGGGGAGCAAAATTAGTTTTTTTATTTTATTTATTTTAACTAGCTACCTAATGAATACAAATTACATTTATAAAACAAAAATGTTTCTAGCCACTACCGTAAGAGCCAGGCTCGTGTACGGTGTGGTCTTAGTCAATAATATAACATAAAATTTACAAGGACACTTTACTAAATACAGTAAGTAACTTAATTCAAACCAATAAATAACACAAGAGCAAGAATAAAGAAGAAAAAGAAAAAGAGAGAAAAATACACATTTAATATAAATTGACAATTCGACAGAAGCCAGTGATATTCAATAAAAACAAGAATATAGAAGACAGAAATAAAAGGTAAAAAAAAAAAATACATTTGTTAATATTATATTATATCGTGGATAATTTTACAAATTTATTTTTTAAAAACTTCAATTTTAAAAAATTTCAAATTTGGAAAATGGTTTGTAATTGTATTATAAAGTCTTAGGCCGAAATAAAGTATTGAATGTTTTCACTGTCACTGTTTCCTGTTCGATTTTCAGTAGTTGCTAGCTGATCTCATATCTGAGAAAGATAAGTATCCTAAATTTGTCTCGAAAATAGTTTTCAATTTCTATGTCACTACTAGGGAAGGTTCCACTACGACTTGATCCATGGCTATGGACAAATTTTCCACCGATTTATGGGACTGCAATATATTTGAATCAATGCCCGTTTCCAATCTCTAGTTTGTGTTTGACACAAGTTACAAAATATAAACTCTCCATTCGAAGAAAATAATGTATCTCCTCAGAATTCCTCCACGAAATTCTGTACCTAAATTTTAAGAAATATATTTTCAAACGTATACAATACCCATTCGAATAATACGTATTTTCTTATTTTCAAACAGACCGTTTACCTCTAATTAATTATCTGAATGTCATTGGCTTCGACACAACACAGATTCCTCGTCCGTCTTCCTGTCATTCGATGTGACCACTTTCTTAGTACACACGACTGTCCCTGAGCACTTGCAGCCTGAGCTTTGTGTACGTTGTACCTGTAACCTTACTCATGCACACGACACACAAGTCTCCAAGTTCCGAGCTTTGGTAATCACTACTGTAAGCCAACTGTATTCAATTAGAATTAGATTCTGCCTGGGCGGAAGAGAAGGCCTACTGGCCTTAGCTCTGCCAGATTAAATAAATAAATAATAATAATAATAATTATTATTATTATTATTATTATTATTATTATTATTATTATCTCTTTATGTTTATTTATTTGTCTATTTATTTATTCATTTTAGTCATTAATTTATTTTTATGTTTATTTATTTATCTATGTATTTATTTATTCATTTAGTCATCCATCCATCCATCCATCCATCCATCCATCCATCCATCCATCCATCCATCCATCCATCCATCCATCCATCCATCCATCTATCTATCTATCTATCTATCTATCTATCTATCTATCTATCTATCTATCTATCTATCTATCTATCTATCTATCTATCTATCTATCTATCTATCTATCTATCTATCTATCTATCTATCTATCTATCTATCTATCTATCTATCTATCTATCTATCTATCTATCTATCTATCTATCTATCTATCTATCTATCTATCTATCTATCTATCTATCTATCTATCTATCTATCTATCTATCTATCTATCTATCTATCTATCTATCTATCTATCTATCTATCTATCTATCTATCTATCTATCTATCTATCTATCTATCTATCTATCTATCTATCTATCTATCTATCTATCTAATTTAGTCATTTATTTATTTATTTATTTGTTTATTTATTTATTCATTCAGTCTTTTATTCATTCATTCATCCCTAATTATTACAGTACAGAAAAACCAATTATTATTATTATTATTATTATTATTATTATTATTATTATTATTTACTTATTTACTTAAGTAAATAAATAAATAAGTAAATAATTAAACATTAAGTAACTAAATAAGTAAGTAATTAAATAAATATATAAAAAATTATATAAATAAGTAAGTAAAAAAGTATATCAATAAGTAAGTGGCTTGCTAAAGGAAACAGTAGTAAGGAGGTAGGCAGAGCATATTATGATATAAAGAAATGTATAACTCAGGAAAGGAACAAAGACTAGAAAAGAATAACCAAACAATAAAGACGCAAAATGAATACATAAATAAATGTAGAAAGAAATAAAAAGTATATAACTTTATTTCGTACAATGAGAAAGTGAAACATATGTTAAGCTATAGAAACGCTTTAAAAATTCGACGTGGGTTGAACAGCGCAACGTCGGTTGCCGTAAAAACATGTGCAATTTAGTTAAGGGGCGTTTTCCTTAGATGATGCGTACCATATCAAGGCTGGTCTGCGAATCATGCCAATCCATGCAAACACTGAGTCATCAACGTGTACACACACTCCAGTTACTACAATGAATTTCCCCATTTATTGTAAGCCCCGAGATACATTTCAGTCACGTCCGGCCAGACTGAACTTCACCCCTCATTTCTGTACACACATACAGAAGAGAACTCCGTTAAGAATAATTCACATGGCAGTATGAATGTGCTAAGTACGTTCCAAAATTTGTAAAAATTACATTTGTGTTGAATTTGTTTATTTGTCGTCATGAGAGAGAAAATCTATTTTTTATAGACAACTGACTACAGACATAGTTGGCCATACAAGATATGACATTCAAAATAAAGTGGTGTAATAATAAAAACAACAAAAAATAGAACATTAACAGTGAATTAATACATTAAAGACATGTACAACAATTGAGTAATGGGTAAATTTCAGAAATAAAGAATACAATTGACGATTAACTAGGCCTATATGAAGGTTTAGATCAGCGGGCATCAGCACAGAGCACCCTCGGGCCAGCGTCTCTTACCTGCTGATAAGAGACTGCACTATCGTGCATCTGTGGCTGCTAGCGGGTATGTTCTTTCCCTCTCTGCCTACTGCTCGATGGAGTATATTATGTTGCACCGAATACCCTTTACCCATTCCACCGAGTGCTGACGACACTGGTATAGACTCTTTTAGAAAATAA
This sequence comes from Periplaneta americana, assembly GCF_040183065.1. Classification (NCBI taxonomy): domain Eukaryota; kingdom Metazoa; phylum Arthropoda; class Insecta; order Blattodea; family Blattidae; genus Periplaneta; species Periplaneta americana. Next base: position 114,712,316 of record NC_091133.1, read on the forward strand.
ATGCAGATACATTTTAAAAGGGAAAATGGCAATTTATGCTTTCCGAAAAAAGAGAAAACAAACTTCATTATCATTATTGTTATTATTATTATTATTATTATTATTATTATTGTTCTTGTTGTTGTTGTTGCTATTATTATTACTCCTACTACTACTTAAGTAGTAAAATCTGTATTGAAAACAGAATTATAGAACAAGTGAACACATTTAACTATTTAGGGTACCGTCTTTCATATGAAAAAGGAAAATATATCGATTCTAAAATAATTAATTTTGTAAAAGTTATCGGCATTATCAATTCAGTTTTCAAACCTAATTTAGTACAGAAACATACAAGATTAAAGATGTACAACATTTTAGCACGACCTATTTTAGTCTACTGATCAGAAGCCTAGACTTTGACAAAAAAAAAAAGATATTCAACGTGTAACTACCAACGAAATGAAATTCATGAGAAAAATGTCGCGATACACACTTTAGGATAGAAAACGGAAAACAGAAATTTTGGAAGAATTGAACATAATAATAATAATAATATAATAATAATAATAATAATAATAATAATAATAATAATAATAATAATAATAATATAATATTAACAATAACGATGTCTTGGTTATTTACCACATCTCATCTTTACGTTGGGGAGGTGTTTTCTAAAAGGTTCAATAATTTGTGAAAGAGTATATTTTTCTTCTGGACCTCTCGCACATTATGTTAGTAGTTAGTACATTTGTGTATGATCTAATCTTAAAATGTATTTTGTCTGACAAGATGAAATTGATTGTTTTAATTAAACAGTTTACGAATCACGAGACCTAACCTAAAAATGTAATTTGTTTGATCACGTGAAATGATTAGTATGAAATGTATGCTTTAGAATATTTACTCCATTATTGTAATAAAAGTCTAAACACGAAAGAAATTAATTAAAATGTGAAATGATATTTCTATCGATTACTCAAGGGCGTGTATCACACGAAATATGTTATATTTATTTACACTTGGCCTACCTGACTCTAATCTTGAAATTGTAACCACAACACAAAGCAACACATACTGTGTACAATAACTATTATGTATTAATATTAATACTGATATTAATTAAATATTAGTATGTCCAAATTTCACTAGCTTGCAGTAATGAGCTCAGAAATATAGAACAATTTGAATTTTCAGAATTTAAACTATTGACAACTTGTGCCACTGCTGCCAACTAATAGTTATAAAATCACTACCAGTTGTAGTATTTCTCAGTACCGAAATTAGAAACGAAATTGGCAAAAGAAAATTCAACCTGCAAACTAGAAAATCACCACAATCCATTAGCAGCGTTTCTCAAACTATGCTCCGCGGACCACCTGTGGTCCTCGAGGTCTGCCCTTGTGGTTCTTCAAAAAAGACAGAAGAATAAATAAAATTCAAACGAATTGCGTATCACACTATAGCTGAAAATCTCAGAGTTTGTAAATGACACATGGCAATTGCCTTTCACTTTTTCTCCCAGTACTGACATTTTATGAAATTTATTTACCCTACCCGTCTATCGACTTCCCACTCTACTCTCAGCAAAAAAAGAGGGATTTAAATCACTATAAACTAAGAAAAAGAAACCGTGGTTTGATGAAGATTGTTGCATGGTAGTAGAAAGAAGGAAACAGGCAAAATTGAAATTCTTACAGGATCCAGTTGAGGAGAAGAGAGATAATTATTTCAATGAAAGACGGGAAGCAAGTCGTACACTTAGGAATAAAAAGAGAGGTTACTTGAAGGAAAAACTGAATGAGGTAGAAACAAATAGTAAGAATAAAAACATTCGAGATTTATATAAGGATATAAAGGAATTTAAGAACGGATATCAGGCAAGGGTAAACGTGATCAAGGATGAGAATGGTGACTTGCTTGCAGATTCTCCATCAATCCTAAACAGATGGAAAAACTATTTTGCGCAACTACTAAATGTACATAGGCCAAATAGAAATGATCGGGACGAAATTGAAATACAAACTGCTGAGCCATTTATACCCGAACCCACGCTTTCAGAAGTCGAAATTGCGATAGAAAATTTGAAAAAGTACAAGTCTCCAGGTATCGATCAAATTCCAGCAGAATTAATACAAGAGGGTGGAAGTGCATTATATAGCGAAATTTATAAACTTGTACTTGCTATTTGGGAAAAGGAAATTGTACCAGAACAATGGAAGGAGTCCATAATTGTACCTATTTTTAAAAAGGGGGACAAAACCAACTGTGGTAACTTTCGAAGAATATCACTTTTGTTGACGTCGTACAAAATTTTGTCCAATATCCTTTTGAGAAGATTAACTCCGTATGTAGATGAAATTATTGGGGATCATCAGTGCGGTTTTCGGCGTAATAGATCGACTATTGATCAGATTTTTTGTATTCGACAGATAATGGAGAAAAATTGGGAGTATAAGGGTACAGTACATCAGTTTTTCATAGATTTCAAAAAGGCATATGACTCGGTTAAGAGGGAAGTATTATATGATATTCTTATTGAATTTGGTATTCCCAAGAAACTAGTTCGATTAATTAAAATGTGTCTCAGTGAAACATACAGCAGAGTCCGTATAGGTCAGTTTCTATCTGATGCTTTTCCAATTCACTGCGGGCTAAAGCAGGGAGATGCACTATCACCTTTACTTTTTAACTTCGCTTTAGAATATGCCATTAGGAAAGTTCAGGATAACAGGCAGGGTTTGGAATTGAACGGGTTACATCAGCTTCTTGTCTATGCAGATGACTTGAATATGTTAGGAGAAAATACACAAACGATTAGGGAAAACACGGAAATTTTACTTGAAGCAAGTAGAGCGATCGGTTTGGAAGTAAATCCCGAAAAGACAAAGTATATGATTATGTCTCGTGACCAGAATATTGTACGAAATGGAAATATAAAAATTGGAGATTTATCCTTCGAAGAGATGGAAAAATTCAAATATCTTGGAGCAACAGTAACAAATATAAATGACATTCGGGAGGAAATTAAACGCAGAATAAATATGGGAAATGCGTGTTATTATTCGGTTGAGAAGCTCTTATCATCCAGTCTGCTGTCCAAAAATCTGAAAGTTAGAATTTATAAAACAGTTATATTACCGGTTTTTCTGTATGGTTGTGAAACTTGGACTCTCACTCTGAGAGAGGAACATAGGTTCAGAGTGTTTGAGAATAAGGTGCTTAGGAAAATATTTGGGGCTAAGCGGGATGAAGTTACAGGAGAATGGAGAAAGTTACACAACACAGAACTGCACGCATTGTATTCTTCACCTGACATAATTAGGAACATTAAATCCAGACGTTTGAGATGGGCAGGGCATGTAGCACGTATGGGCGAATCCAGAAATGCATATAGAGTGTTAGTTGGGAGACCGGAGGGAAAAAGACCTTTAGGGAGGCCGAGACGTAGATGGGAGGATAATATTAAACTGGATTTGAGGGAGGTGGGTTATGATGATAGAGACTGGATTAATCTTGCACAGGATAGGGACCGCTGGCGGGCTTATGTGAGGGCGGCAATGAACCTTCGGGTTCCTTAAAAGCCATTTGTAAGTAAGTAAGTTGTATAAACGTGGTGTTTCCCGCTATCTTTTCCCTGCATATCTGGCGCCGTGCCTGTAACCCAGCCAGGGACTACCCGAATTCATAACAGGACCAAAGTACCGAACCTTTTCATGCATTTATGACTTTCTTAATAGTTTGCACATTGAAATGGTCACGTAATGTACGTCATACACCAATAATTATAATAATTATTATATTATAATAGAACATGCAAAATTGCATCTTTACTTGTTGAAAATCTGGCATGTTTCTGCATTAATTTTTTTTATTTCTCTCTTGCAGGTAACGATATAATAAATTTTCCTCTGTTAACATTAACTTAATTAGTTAATACTAATATAAAATTAATTGAATTAAATTAATTTTAATTAATTATTTCTACATTAAAATGTAAGTATATTGATATTAAAATATCCTACGTAAATGATAAATTTGCTTTCGAAGGGAACAAGAGTAAGGTGGTCCGCGGAACTGTTTTGACTTAGAAAAGTGGTCCCCACTTCAGAAAAGTTAGAGAAACGCTGCGACTAGCTTAAGCAATAATGGGGGGGGGGGGGAAATGGTTAGGTTTCATCCTTAGGCTATTAAGTAAGCTGACCCGGACTGTACTACTGCTACTGCTACTGCTGGCGTATTATTAGCTTGACTTGTATTATTATTATTATTATTATTATTATTATTATTATTATTATTATTATTATTAATTTTCTAATGTGAAGGATACAGTGTATGGGAATAAGCTGCCAAGAGGTACGCAAGTGGGAAAAGTTGGGAATTAGTAATATGGGAATGATGAACGTAAATAACATTTTTCAGTTCTTTATACCAGTTGATGACCTTTATGGAGATACTTCAATCTGCTTGAGAGCCGCTTCGGTATCTTACCAAAGTCTAGACACGTGCAATTTGTATCGTTCTTTGGTCCCAGATCTCTCTTAGCTTACTCACTGTATTAGTAGAAGTGCTTGTTATCAGGACAATAGCACTTGTCAAAATGAGCGATTCAAAGAACCTTCCATTCCCATTTCCTTGTGCAATAGGCAGTACTTCAATTAATTACTTTTAAGCACGAACAATATTCATAATTATTTATAATGAGGCGGTGTGGGCAGCTACAATGGTGGTCTTACTTCATAGGTCTTTAGAAGGCTTTTAATTTTTTTATCGACGGTATTGTTTTCCTCCTAGACTGAAATAAAATATCAGCTTAGTTATACTAATCACCAAAGCTCGGAACTTGGGGACTTGTGCCTTTCCACGTGGCTAAGCGACCGGACTTCAATGTCAACAAACTCCCGCTTCCAGCACAGAGGTACAGTCAGGTCTGCTATAAAAGAAGTTTCTGGCTGTAACAACGTATTGATAGTATTATTGTAGGTCGAAACACGTAATTTTACAGCATATGTATAATGAAAGTAAACACGAGGAATATATCAAATTTACTGTTCTGCTCTGTACATTTTATTACAGTGTATGACTACGTACATTCGAAGATTTTCGAACCCATAGCTTCTTCGCCTGTTAGTTAAACATGATTTGAAACGAAACTTATTTCCACTTCACATGAAGCGACGGGAACAAACTTAAAATACTGAATGTTTTCACTGTTAATGTTTTCTATTCGATTTTCAGCAGTTGCTAGCTGATCTCGTATCTGAGAAAGATAAGTAGGATAGCCCAAATTTTTCTCGAAAATAGTTTTCAATTTGTGTGTCACTACTAGGGCAGGTCCTCTACGACTTGTTCCATGGCTGTGGTCATATTTTCCACCGATTTAAGGGACTGCAATGTATTTTACCGTTTCCAACCTCTAGTTTATGTGTGGCACAACTTACATAATATAAACTTTCCATTCGAAGAAAATAATGTCTCTCCTCCGAAGTCCTCCACGAAATTCTGTAGCTAAAATAAAAAAAAAATGTATTTTCAAACTTCTATACTACCGATTCGAATAACACTATTTTCTAATTCCGTTTTCCTGTAATTCTCTGAATGTCATTGGCTTCGACATGACACAGTTCCCTCGTCCGTCATCTTGTCGTTCGATGTGACCACTTTCTTAGTACACACGACTGTCCCTGAGCTCTTGCAGCTTGAACTTTGTGTACGTTGTACCTGTAACCTTACTCATGCACACGACACACAAGTCCCCAAGTTCCGAGCTTTACTAATCACACTTACACTACTCTCGTTGCGCAGATAAAGGCATATTTAGGTCATTTTCATCCTTTAATACATACACAGGGTGATTCACGATAATTTACTGTCTCTTACGGAGTTTATTTCCGAAGACATTCTGAGCAAAAACTGTCATATAAACATTTGTCCTAATCTCAATATTTTCAGAATTACTTTAAAATGAAATTGTTTGTAAAATACCATTATTCTGGAGTTTTAAGGGTAAAAGAATATTACAAATAAAGAATGAACTATTCATTGTCTAGCCAAAAATATGGATTACCCAACAAATTTAATTTATACAGATTTTAAAATATTAACTATTGAAGAAATTTATAAATATAGTTTACTAATTTACTACCACAGAAACCAAATAAAACATAAATCTAATCGACGTGAATATCGTACTCGAAGACAAAAGTCTACTTTCCCATTAATAGAGCCTAAATGTCATACAAGTGCAGCTCTTAAACATGGTGCTAGTTTCGGCCCAAGACTTTATAATAATATTACAAACCATTTTCCAAATTTGAAATATTTTAAAATTAAAGCTTTTAAAAAAGAAATGTATAAAATTATTCATGATATGTAATATTAACAAATGTGTATATTTTTTACCTTTTATATCTGTCAACTATATTCATGTTTTTATTGAATATCACTGGCTTCTGTCTAATTATCAATTTATAATAAATGTGTTTTTTTTATCTTTTTTATTTTTTTTGCCCATGTGTGTTATTTATTAGTTTGAATTAAGTTACTTACTGTATTTAGTAAACCGTCTTTGTAAATTTTATGTTATATTATTGACTAAGACCACACCGTACATGAGCCTGGCTCTTACGGTAGTGGCTAGAACATTTTTGTTTTATAATTTAATTTGTACTCACTAGCTAGCTAGCTAGCTAGTTAAATAAAATAAAAATAAAAATAAAATAATTATTACAAATCACGCCACTCTTGTAAATTCTTTAAGATTGTACATTCGGATGCATAATTAAACTGTAAAGAATCAAGTTCCTAAAGTTGTATGATTTGTGACAATTTTTGTGATAAGTGTGTAAGAATGATGTAATTTTTAGTTATAAATTGAAAGACAAAATCTGTACAAAGCAATTCACAACACATTTTAAACTTCAGAATACTAGCTAATTAAAGAAATGATACTTCTGAATAGTTCATACTCTATATACTCTATATACTCTCTAATATGTTTTAACCTTAAAAAAATATATATTTTAGTATCAACTTCAAATTAATGTAACTCTGAAAATATAGAGATTATGACAAATGTTTACATGACTTTTTTGTTCAGAATGTCTTCAGAAATAAGCTCCAGTACTGCGACCTTTCAAGATCTATTGCGCTAATCCTCAAGCTAGGCGTATTTCCAACCCACACCGGCTGACTACACTAAGGTTCGTTGTGTATCCAGGTTCCTAACAGGCAGCCTCACTAGTCTCTAGGCCAGCCCCCTCCATGCATCGCCAGCAGGTGTTCGGGTCATAGTGCCTCCTCCCGAAAATTTCATTCCATTCCAAGTCACGATTTGAGCACACAAAGACGTCTTTGAGGCGTCTAGGTAGGAGACGTGTGGTCTAGATTCATTTGCGCTAATGTATTGCTAAGTTCGCAAAAGATATACAAACTCGAGGGAGGGAGTTTGGGTTATTTTCGAATTCATTCAAGAAAATAACAATAATTTGTGACAATAATTTCTATTGACTTAGAAAACATAAATACATTTCGCAGAATAAAATATTCTCGTTTCTTAGGGCCTATAGTCTAACAAAGAAAAGATAATAAAAATATACTATCAGATGATCATTATAGATTATATTAATGTAATAATAAAAATGAAATTATACAGTGCATACATTTTATCTTTCCACAGTAGTGGAAGTAGGATCTAAGCGGCAATGCTGATTCAGCTGCCCACATGCGGCCCGCTGATTTCTCGGTTACTAGTATTTGATGCATTCTCTTTACATTTCAGCTGCTCTGCTTGAATACAGGCCGCAGCTCGTGATTTCATTGAGATTCAAAATGTATTCATTCATTAATTATTTATTATTTTTTGTTTACTTATTTATTTATTTACTCACTAATTTATTTATTTATTTATTTACTTATTTATTTATTCACTTAATTATTATTTATGTATTTACTCATTTATTATTTATTTACTTATTTATTTATTCACTTAATTATTATTTATGTATTTACTCATTTATTATTTATTTACTTATTTATTTATTCACTTACTCAATTAATTATTATTTATTTATTTATTTACTCACTTATTATTTATTTATTTACTTATTTATTTATTCACTTACTCACTTAATTATTATTTATTTGCTTATTTATTTTTCACTTACTCACTTAATTATTATTTATTTATTTACTCTCTTCTTTATTATTTATTTATTTACTTATTTATTTATTTACTTATTTATTTATTCACTTACTCACTTAATTATTATTTATTTATTTACTCACTTATTTATTATTTATTTATTCACTTAATTATGATTTATTTATTTACTCACTTATTTATTATTTATTTACTTATTTATTTATTTACGGTAGTTATATATTGTTTATGTACTTATTCATTCATTTATTCATGTATTTATTTATTCATTCATGTATTCGTCTATTCTTTTATTTATTTATTTACGGTAATTATGTATTATTTACTTATTCATTCATTTATTCATATATTAATTTATCCATTTGTGTATTCCTTTACTCATTTATTTATTTACTTACTTACTTACTTATTTATTTATTTATTTATTTATTTACTACATGGGAAAATATACAGGCTACATGTTCCTTAAAGCACTTTCTTCACATAAACGTAAATGAATAATTTAACTTATTTTATTGATAATAATTTACATCCACTGCAGCTATGAAGTAAGAATATTTGACTCATTAAGAATAAAAATTAAAAAATTGAAACATGAAACAGATAATATGTAGTTTATAATGATCACTATGAACAAAAAATCAGAGAAATCAAATCGATAACCAGTTGTGGGATACATTAATTTCTAGCAGGACCAAACAAGGAAAAATTTGACTTATTCCAAAGCTGAATGTGCTATGATATGAATAATTGAATGAAAGAGGAAAACTGGAGCACCCAGAGAAAAAACCATCTACAACGTCTACTTCGTCTATCAGAACACATTCAGACCGGGGATTGAACACGGGCCGCCTGGATGAAAGACGAGAGTTCTAGACTGAACCAGAGACGCAGCTCAGCTCATTTCTGCTTCGCAGGATAATGAACCCTGACCTTGAACTACTAAGCCAAGAAATTACGTCTTACTTTAATGCTTTCAGCATAAATTCCGAAGCGATAGCAGTCATAACAGCAAACAGAAATCTGAGCCCATTTAAATGACTGAGTCAGCAACGTGATGCAGGAATAACGCAGACGCTTCAAGTTGCACAAGATGCGTTACGAAACGCGAAAGATTCACGCAAAAATAACACAATTATTAGCAGGTCTGGCAATAACTGAACAATTCCCAACAAACGTCAACTTGCAATCTGCACTTCCTGTGTTACTGATTTAATTTTAACTTTTTCGTTACATGCAGTATAAGGATTAAGTATTATAGTGTTGCCAAAGATCTTCTTTTCAGACTTGGTGTAAATATGCCCACATGTTTTCGACACAATACAATTACATACAAAATTACAATTACTAATAATACATAAAATAACCTAATTAATAAATGAACCTAATTTTACATTACATCCTACATATTTATAGGCCCTACATAAGTTTCACATTGGTACTGATAATAATCTTTCACTTTACTCTCATCTCACTCACTGTACTGGCACTATGACACATTTCACTGACATTTTAGAACACATTTCACTGACACTATACAGACGTGGACAAATTATTAGCAAAATTGAAGATTTTTATATATATTTTTACAAAATATGATTCTTCAATTTAGGCTACAGTTGACATTTTTGCGTATTTCCAAATTATTAGCAAAATTGAAGATTTGTACTGTATATTTTTATAAAATTCAACTCTTCAATTTGGACTACATTTGATATTTTTGCATATTTACAAGTTATTAGCAAAACTGAAGGTTTTTAATATATATTTTTACAAAATTCGATTCTTCAATTTGGAATACAGTTGACATTTGGGATATTTCCAAATTATTAGCAAAACTGAAGATTTTTATTTTATAGTTTTACAAAATTTGACTCTTCATTTTAGACTGTAGTTTATATTTTTGCTAATTTACAAATTATTAACAAAATTGAAGATTTTTATTATATACTTTTAAAAAAATTTACTCTTCAATTTAAACTACAGTTGATATTTTTGCATATTTCTGTCTATTGTAATGATAGAAATATGCAAAATTGTCAACTGTAGTCTAAATTGAAAAATCAAATTTTGGAAACGGAATTATCATAAAAATCGTCAATTTTGTTAATAATTTGTCCACGTCTGTAGAACACATTTCATTGACACAATAAATTATCACTGATCGGAACTATTCACTGCAGTGTAAAACCATAACTTCACTGACTCACCACGCTTCACTGATACAACAGTACAAATAACACAAAAAATTACACCCTTATTCATACTTATAAACAAAACTACATTTAAACTAAACATTTCTAGTCTAAGACCCTCTTACAAGCTATTTTTAAATAATTTACAATTCAAACCAAGGGAGTAACTTGTCAGGCTAAGTAAAAACAAGTCATCTTAAAAAATAAAAAATAAATATGGCAGTAGTCAGTTACTTTACAGTCAGTGATCCAGCCATTTCCTTTTTCTCTTCCTGATCAGTTTCAGCATCATTCTTTCTTCACCCACTCTTCCCAACACAGCTTCATTTCTTATTCTATCTGTCCATTTCACACGCTCCATTCTTCTCCATAGTCACATTTAAAACGCTTCTAGTCGTTTCTCTTCACTTCGTCGTAATGTTAATGTTTTTGCCACATCCAATGCCACACTCCACACAAAGCGCTTCACTAGTGTCTTCCTTAGTTCTTTTACCAGAGGTACGCAGGTGTTTTCTATTAAAAGCTTCCTTTGCCATTGTTGTCCTCCTTTAGACTTCCTGGCATCAGCTAACAATATAAAAAGACTGACATAAGCTTATACAGGGACATCATTTTATTTTTATTTCAATTTTTATTGTACCTGAGTTTTTGAAAGTACTTCACTCCCACCCCTCCGACTAATGAAGTTCAACCGTCCTCCACACAGATCCAAGACTGCATATACAGTCATTGTAGCCTTACGGTCATAGTGAACAGTACGTTCCAAAAATATGTTTGCGTTTTCCAGTGACGAAAGAGCTTTCAATATTGAATCATTTTCGCACAGGTACTGTCGTCCATTTGCCTACGTCGTATCCCGGTTTCCCCCACCAGCATTTAATCGCCAGCTAGTGTCTGGGCTGTCTCAGCTCTTTTCTGAAAACATTAATTTCTGTTAGTAGTTAATTGGACGTCTACGTAATATTATAACTACTATTTAAAATAACTTAAATAAAAGGGCCTCGTTAAATAATTAACTCTCACATGATTTCCCCCCTTTCTACGATCCTACAACATAACCACTTGGACGGACAGTAGATAGTATGTCTGAGTAATTTTATCTTTTCGGATCGGGCAGAAGTGAAGATTGAATTTACAGTACGTAAGGTACTCTTTTATAGAGTAGGTACAGAATTATTTCAACATGAGTCACTTAGTACGAAGAACGAAACTGGTAATTGGGATTAGGTACAATAGTCTACAGTGCGATAATATACACATTAGAACTGAAGCCTGTATCGAAATAAACTGCCACCATTTTCAAAAATGTGTTTAAATATCCATACTATGATTATTTTTCAATTTAACTTCATTCTCTATATTGCACGCTAATGTGCTGTAGACAGTATAATATACACTACATAATGAATACGTTCATGTGGATAACTCAGTTCGTGAGTAAAAACACTCATTGTTAATACTGTACTGTATTTTGATTAAACAAAAACCTAATGAAAATTATCAAAGTCAAAATCGCGATATTTCCTAGTTTACGTAAATGGATGAACTACTTTTCTTCCCTCCTATACCTAGTAAAGTGATTTGTTTATATATTACGCCAGTAATCATCGAACTCCAGTCGTGGAAGGAGGTAGCAAACTGTGTTGATCCAAAGGTATAGCCAGGTTAATATTAAAAATGTTAGTAAAAATAAAATGATGTCCCTGTAGATGTTTCTGATTACAATAAAGAGTTTCATAACTTTCTTGGACTAACGTAGTGCAATAAAACCCAATCAATTGAAATAAAAGTCAGACAGCTACAACTGTGCAAGCTGCTTAGAGTTGTTCAGCAGCTATATAACGCTTCTCCCGGCTCCTACGAAGCTACTTGGAGCTTCTCTGTTCATTAAATAACTCACAACTATGTCAATACGTGTCATCGCGGTCGTAAAGGCTTGAAGATCGTAAAAGTGTGGAAATAAATAAAGTTGGAGGGAAGTAGAAGCGTAAGCAACGGTAAAACTTGTCTAGCACAGGTCTCCAGAGGCAAAGTGACTCACTTTCTGTCGCAGTGTTATTATTGACGATGAAGCTCTGCAGATCCAACAATTCCCAACAGCACGTTCATTCCTAGAACAGGCGTTAGTGGGGGAATCGCCATTATACTCTTCATGAATTATAGCAAAGGGCGAGTTCCAGGAAATGGCCCGCCACGGGTATCGGTCTTCTTCCAGTGCCGTCATATTGATATCCGCAGCAGCAGCTATCAGCGTATTCCGAATCTCACCGGTCCGGTGGCATCAATGACGTCACGTTGCACCGAAATAAGGAACAAAACTGCTGGAAGGATCGATGGCTGTCATGGCGACTGTACAAGTTGTTGTCTGTGCTACGCTAGCAAAATTTTGCGAAATTTTCGTACTGCCATCTCGTTCAAAGAAAAGAGAGCATAAACAATTTATTTCTTGAACCGGTAGTAATAACGGGTCCGTTGACATGTTCGCTCATAAGCCATTAACATGTTGTTTTTACGTTGTGCTCATTACAAACAATACAGCAGAACTAAAGCAGAACACACCGCCATGACACAACAGTGCACGATGTTATTCGTCTGCTAATTCCCGCCCTATACAAGAACCAATCAGATTCACTGATGGCGGCTGATGGAGACTGCCACCACCTCTGCAAGTTGATGGCACCGGTGCGACACCGGTGGAGCATCAATGACGTCATCAGTGGAATTCGGAACACCGTGATGCCATCGGATTGCTCACCGGTGAGATTCGGAATACGCTCTATGAAACAGATTTCCTGAAAACAGGGGATTTTAAATATTTCCAAATGCACAGAAGAGTTTCAATAACAATTGAAGGGTTTGAAGGAAAAACCAGGTAACTCCAATTTTTTTCATTTTTTAGCTATTCATGCACAGAGGAAAAAAAAATACGCTCTATCGTTTGGTCGAAGAACCAGGTAGTTCCAAGAATTACATTCACAGTTATAATGCATTTTGGACCTGCCTCTTCTGTACATGCTTGTTGTTTGGCGGTAAATTTTTCTTCATTATCTCGAAAAGTACTGAATTGGAACTGCCCGGTTTTTTCCCCAAGCCCCTCAATTGCTGAATTTACTTTCGTCTTCTCTTCCTAATTTTTTCCACACAGGTCTGACATTAAAAAAACTTAATACTGTGTCAGAAATGACAATATTTGTTTCTAAAATTTCACTTTTACCTCGTTATAAATTTGATGACATAGAACTATTTCCTTGCATTCGGCACAGTGGGTCAGCTTCATAATCAGGAAAGACTGGGAAACAAAAAACTATACAGGATGATTCACTAGTCCACACCTATGGAGTAACGGTTAGCGCGTCTAGCCGCGAAATCAGGTGACCCGGGTTCGATTCCCGGTCGGGGCGAGTTACCTGGTTGAAGTTTTCTCCGGGGTTTTCCCTCAACCAAATATGAGCAAATGCTGGGTAACTTTCGGTGTTGGACTCCGGACTCAGTTCACCGGCATTACCACCTTCATCTCATTCAGACGCTGAATAACCTAAGGTGTTGATAAAGCGTCGTAAAATAACCTACTAAAATAAAAAAATGATTCACTAGGATTTACCGCCACTAACGGAGCTTATTTCCAAAGACATTCTCAGCAAAAAAGTCATATAAACATGTGTCCTATTCTCAATATTTACATAGTTACGTTTAGTTATTGGAATGCATTGCTGTGAACGCGTGATCTTGGTCAGCGTGCAGCCAGCAGCCAGCGCGAACGCTACGGAAATCAAAGATAGCCGTATGCAGTTACGTAGAGCGACGAGTGCCGTTCACAAGCGTGCGGCCAAGTGTACTCAAGCGGACGGCGACATTTTTGAAAATGTGTTGTAATCTCTCCAAGACTGTAAATTAGGATGCAAAATTGAACTGCAAATAATCAAGATGGTGGAAGTGATGTGATTTGTAATAATTGTTGTGATAAGTGCGTAAGAATAATGTAATTTTCTAGTTAAAAATAGGAAAAGCTATCTGTACGAAGCAACTAAGGAGTTCACAGCATATTTTTAGCTTCATAATATTTGCCAATTAAAGAAATGATATTTCTGAATGTATTTTTTGTATTTTTTTTTTACCTTCAGACTAAAGAAAAAACGTATTTTACAAACAACTTTAAATTAGTATAACTCAGAAAATATTGAGAATAGGAACGATGTTTATATGACATATTTTGCTCAGAATGTCTTCGGAAATAAACTCCTTAAGCGGCGGTAAATCCTCGTGAATCACCCTGTATGTTGAATCTGTCATCAAGAGCTCTTCTTCAGAACTATCCTATCCAAATATCCAAAAACCTCGCGCTATATATATATATATATATATATATATATATATATATATATATATACATACAATGGGTTTCGGAATTGTTTAAAAATATGAAGCTACAGAATTGTACGATTTCACGCTGATTTCGTTCATAAGAAGAACAGAGTCTTGGGTTTTCCAGTGTGTTAGGACTTATCATGTCATACATATAAAAACTACTTGTAGATTCCTTCATCAAGAAATAGGCCTACTATGCCACCTGACTCAAAAAGTTATATACTTCGTTTGGTTCAGTACTCCTGGGATACCCTGCCAGCAACTCCTAAAAATTCAAAGACACGGTAGAAGAAGAATAACTCTTCCTCTGAACTTCAAGATTACATTTCTTTAAAAAAAAAAAAAACATTTTTCGTTTAATCTACTGTATTATTCAAATAATAAAACTATAACCTAAATTCTTCTGGTAATGTTCGCTTTTCCAAAACTAATTTGGTGTTAACATTTGAGGGGTTCACAACCAGAATGGACTAATTCCGTCTGGAATAGTTCTGAGATATTGAGTCTTAAAGTTCCTGGCTCACGCTTAGCAACCTTCACCTTCCATAGGAAATGCTGCCCTCTGTGGAGTAACAAATGAGTTATGGACTTTATTTGTTGTGGCAATGAATAAAGCTAAGTTTTCTTCATCCGAAATTGTATTAATCCACAAACTGACCACTGGTGGACTTGTTCCACTCTGGATGTGAGCCCCTCATTTATATAATGAATATCCTGATACCGAAAACGCATTTTTCAAGTTTTTGTTTGCTTGTCTGTCTGAATGTTTGTTGCCTTTTCTCTTGATAATGGCTGAACAGATTTATATGAAAATTGATATGCGAAATAAGTTAGGTTGCACTAAATAAAACTTTAAAAATAATTTAGGAGCAAGACATACAACTTATACTACCTATAAGCTAATTAAGTAATAAGAAACATATATTTAAAAATATAATAGATTAAAATCAATTAACTTATACTTCATTGCAACAAGTGCAGCGAAGCTCACGGGTATGGTTAGTTTTAAATAAATTACAAGACTTTTGGAGATTAAATTGGCTCACCGAATTACATTTCTGCTACGTTAGCTGAACTGTAAATCAGCGCAACAGCATTGTTCGAGCTAAGGGTAGAGTAATGTTACCCGGCATGCCTTGTTTAATAGGGTTCTGTTATCACATCTAAATCATAAAGTCTGATTCCTAGCGGATAGGTTTTCAAACACAATGATGAGAGCTGAAAAATAACACGTGTGGAGTGCGAAGAAAGGTGCCTGTGTTCACTCAGGAGGGCCAGATGTCTGGAGGCGACGACCGAGACAGCCACGAAAGTTAACACCGTGCTTAATTAACGTTATGAACACGTACATACGGGCTATTCCAACTCAAATCGACCGAAATATAGAGAAAATTGACCTTACAATTTATAAATACAATGAAACTTTTTTTGTACGTAGAGAACTATGATACAATGCTTTGTGCGAAGTTTGAGGCATCAGAACTTCATAGTGTTTAAATTAAAAATATTTAAATTTATCGTATTTTCATAAAATTAGCAACTTTAAACTGTTGTGGCTCCGAAAACCCTTTCACCCAATGATCAAAATCATGGTTTATTTTGATGCTGAGAAATTATAGTTTATATTGACATGTAAACAGATTTTCTTACTTTTTATGGAAATGGAGAAATTTAGATTTTTCCTCATTAAGACGCCTTTGCCTAGGAAGAAATATTTTAAAAATATATAGTTAGATTCCGCATTGACAGTACAAATAAACACATATTTTTACTGATGGCACGTTGATAATAAAGTATTGAAAATATCAAATAAAGAAAATAAATAGTACGCGCGTGAACTAACCAGCTGACTGTGAGACAGGAGCTAGCCGAGACAACCAAGGCCAGGAGACAAACACGTGATATTTCGTCTAGTAGCGCATAGCTGGGCTAGCTTTATCACAAGTTTTCATAAACACAGGAGTAAAATGACGCCCAACGCTCGCTTATCTTCAGCTCTCGGCCAGTGCGTGCGGTACTGCGCCGTTCAAGTCCAGGCGTGTGAAAATAATTATTTAATATCCTCGAAACTTATTGCCATACCACTATGCAAACAATGCCGAATCCCTCTTAATAATACAAGGTTTTTCTCAATATTTTTTTACATTTTTACAAATTGGCAAAAAGCCTAAAAGTAAGTAAAATCAGATTATCTGTCTCTCTGTGTACAATAAAAATAAGGATTACTTCTCAACACAACCTACCAAATGTCAGCTTCAAAATGAGCTCCCGTTCAATGTTCTGCAGTAAATGGTTCCAGAGTTCTGAGGGCTGAAAGAGGCTTGTTTTTATAAAATACGCTAAATTTGTCGCTCAACAATACGAAAATCGTTAGTATATTTTTGCAAATGCACTCTCTTCAGCACCTTGTATAAATAAGGAAAAAATTAAAGTATAAAAAATGCGAGGTTTTTTACTGATCGATTTCATATGGAATAGCCCATACATACATACATACATACATACATACATACATACATACATACATACATACATACATACATACATACATACATACGGCCTGGGTAGCGTAGTCGGTATAGCGCTGGCCTTCTGTGCTCAAGGTTGCGGGTTCGGTCCCGGCTCACGTCGATGGCATTTAAGTGTGTTTAAATGCGACAGGCTCATGTCAATAGATTTACCAGCATGTAAAGAATTTCTGCGGGACAAAATTCCGGCACACCGGCGACGCTGATATAACCTCTGCAGTTGCGAGCGTCGTTAAATAAACCATAATTTAATTTTGTTTACATACATACAGTCGGCCTCGATAGTGTAATCAGTATAGCGCTGCCCTTCTGTGCTCGAGATTGTGGGTTCCATCCCGGCCCAGGTCGATGGCATTTAAGTGTGCTTAAATGCGACAGACTCGTGTCAGTAGATTTACTGGCATGTAAAAGAACTCCTGCGGGACAAAATTTCGGCACACCGGTGACGCTGATATAACCTCGGCAGTTGCGAGCGTCGTTAAATAAACCATAATTTAATTTAATTGAATCGGGGATTGCAGAAACAGCACGTCATGAAAACTAAATTTTTCAGTAGACACAAAAAACGGTATTACTGGTGGTAGACCATATCATTGGTTATAGTACTGGCTTCTTCAGACAGAAGCCTAGTAGATGTGTCGTTTTATACCAAATTTATTGGAATCTAATGAATTTTTAATGAAATAAATCAATATATATTAGCTTGACTTATGCTGTTTCTGCAAGGAATCAAAATTGTAGTATAATAATTTCAGTTCAACTAAAGTTTATTTGTCAAATTAGGAATATAATATATGCATAGGCCTACTGTGTACTTAATACATAAGTTCAGCATATAAATGAACTTATTTTTCCACAATAGGCCACTGAAGAATATTATTGTAAAATTCTTGATATTCTTGTGGTATGTAACGCATTAGTTTGAGTATATCGTCAAGCTTCTCTCTTTGGATTGGCACGATTTTGTCTGGATATGCCGATGAAGAAGGTAAATATGGTATTCTCCTTTGTACTTACAAGCAAACATTCTCATGGGGGCAGATAAAAAAAATTAATATTTTTTCTTCCATCATTTTAATTATGTCAAAAGAAGTGCTTACACAAATTTTGGCCACTCGATCGCAATTACGAAGGCCGTAAAAAATAAGTTTCCCTGGGGCCGTTTACAGAAAGAGAACAAAATTTCATGGAAAATTTTATTGGAACATACAGCAATTGTTGAGTTATTTTTCAACGTATTAGTCACCAGAATTGAGACATTTGTCATTCAGTGGGATCAATTTTTGTATCCTTGTGTCGTAGATGTCTGCCACCTGCAATCGGAACCAATGTGTCGGCACATGTCTTTGACATGAGTTGCTTCTGCACGCTTCCAAGATTTCACAGGTCTCCAAATGTGAGACGGCTATACTGACATTGTAGTTTCTGCATGGAATGATAGCCCTACATCAACAGTCCATGAAACTGGAATAAACTCATTACGCCATAAATAGTGACATATGCTGTTTCTGCAATCCCTGATTCAATTTAATTGTTACATACATACACATATGAGAGAATTTAAGTGTAAAAAAATGCGATATTTACGTGTCCACATGAAACGAAAAGCAGCCATTCCGTACAAATATTATTGAAATTATGAATATACAAATCGACCGCAATTACGAATAGGTAGTTAGTATAAAATTAGTGAAATTCTTTAAATTTAAAAGTGACTATTACACTTTTACTATGTCACACTACTTTTGACCAATAAAACGGTACGATAGGACGTCTTTCAACCAATCATGGCTGTTTATCGCACAATTTTATCGCGTCCCTAGCATTTGTTTAATTTTATCGCGTCCCTAGCATGTGTTTATTTTTATCACTACCCTAGCATTTGTTTCTTTGTTTGCCAACATTTCAAACTGCACTGGTCTGGACGTCACAAAACAGAAAATTACAAACCACTCCAGTCGATGCACAGCACTTTCAAATATGACTCGCATTGGCATTCAAGAACAAGAATTAATAAAGATCACTCGTCATATATGAAGAGCACCATTCAGAAATCCTGAATAAGTTGAGGGATACACCATGTACAACAACGAGTTCACTTCTTTTACGCACACGTCCAATATAACATCAACTGAAAAACCAACACTAAAACATTCAAATTTGAAAATTGTACTTTCAATAATTGTTTCTTTTAAAATTATTCATGTTTATTTTTTATTTCATCATCGTTAATTAATACGTTCCTTCTTTATTTCATCATCCCTAATTAAAACTTTTCTAACACTTGTTTATATTATTTAGGTTATGTTTGTTATAGCTTCTGCTATATGATATTATGGATAGTCACGATTCAGAGATTGTTTAATACTAAGATTTATTGAAAATCATCTGTCAAGTGACGTTGATTACTGGGATCCGGATGATTGAAGTGGAATGCAAATGTTTTAATAAAAATGAAGCTGAATCAACAAAGCCTTCTTGACTAGTAACCGTCCACAGAGTTCAATGAAGATTCCATAGTTGGCACAACTGATAACAAGAAAACAATCATAAAACACTACTGCCATCTAGCGTAATGTTGAGATGGTAAAGTAATATATTTGAAGACAGTTATATTTTCGTAAGCCAATTAATATTTTATTACATTGGAGTACTTTGTTACTTCTAATCGTTATATACTTACTTCTAATCGTGTAATAGTCAATTAAATACCACTCGAGTGTTGATTTTCTCTAGATAAATCAAAACCTGCAGTGAGATTACTGTTGACTATTACACTCTTACTACGTCATACTACTTTTGACCAATAAAACGGTACGAAAGGACGTATTTCAACCAATCATGGCTGCTTATCGCACAATTTTATCGCGTCCCTAGCATTTGTTTAATTTTATCACGTCCCTAGCATTTGTTTAATTTTATCGCGTCCCTAGCATTTGTTTCTTTGTTTGCCAACATTTGAAACTGCGCTGGTCTGGACGTCAAAATATATATATATATATATATATATATATATATATATATATAAAATTACAAACCACTCCAGTCGATGCACAGCAGTTTCAAACATGACTCGCATTGGCATTCAAGAACAAGAATTAATAAAAATCACTGATCATACCTATGCATCTTCAGAAATCCGATTTACAAATAAATGAAGAGCACCATTCGGAAATCCTGAATAAGTTGAATACATCATGTAGGCCTAAATCAACAAGTTCCACTTCTATTACGCACACGTCCAATATAACATCAATTGAACCACCAACCATATTCAGATTTGAAAATTGTACATTCAATAATTATTCCTTTTAAAATTATTTATTCGGAAATTCTGAATAAGTTGAATACACCATGTAGGCCTAAATCAACAAGTTCCACTTCTATTACGCACACGTCCAATATAGGCCTAACATCAATTGAACCACCAACCACATTCAAATTTGAAAATTGTACATTCAATAATTATTCCTTTTAAAATTATTCATGTTTATTTTTTATGTCATCGTCGTTAATTAAAACTTTTCTAACACTTGTGTATATTAGTTAGGTTATGTTATAGCTTCTGCTATATGTTATGTTTTATTTAACGACGCTCGCAACTGCAGAGGTTATATCAGCGTCGCCGGATGTGCCGGAATTTTGTCCCGCAGGACTTCTGCTATATGATATTATGGATAGTCACGTATCAGAGATTGTTTAATATTACGATTTATTGAAAATCATCTGTCAAGTGACGTTAATTACTGGGATTCGGATAATTGAAGTGGAATGTTGCATTTTAATAAAAATGAAACTGAATCAACAAAGCCTTCTTGACTAGTAACATTGCCATCGTGTATAATAGATCGAGAACTTCTCGAGAAGGCATTGCTCACTACTGCCATCTAACATGCATCTAGCGTAATATTTATAATGTTGAGATGGTACAATAATACATTTGAAGACAGTTGTATTTTCGTAAGTAAATTAATATGTTATTGTATTGGAGTACTTCGTTACTTCTAATCTTTATATACTTTCTTCTAATCGTGTAATAGTCAATTAAATCCCACTCGAGTTTTGATTTTCTCTAGATAAATCAAAACGTCTAGTGAGATTACTGTTGATAAAATAAAAAACAATTCCATATTACAGTGATGTAAAAATGTTCCTTATTTACATAAGCACCTATAGGCCTACTGAATACGAGTGAAACTTGAAATCATTCGATAGTAAATTTCAGGTATCGATAATGAAAAACTAGCAGCATTGGAAACCAATCGATATTCCTACTTGTGTCTAAAAGCACGTCTAGTTAAGTTCAGACCAGAACAACGCTGCTCTTCTTGATATTTTATCACTGTTTTAATTTCGAAGGCCTTCTTTCACGGTCACCGGGTACTGTGTTCGTAATAGTTGACGTATTTTAAGTCATTCCGCACGGCCGTGCGCTGCGGGTAGTGTGGAGTCACGCAATCATGTTTATTTCTGGTCTCGGAAGTAAGTAGGCCGAGTTCACAGCGATCCATCACAGCGTTTCATTCTCACCAAGACGAAAGTGATCCTCACAACAGACTCATCCTCCGTGGTCTCGCGTGTACAATGGCGGCCATTGGATACGGGTGAGCAGGTTCAAAAGTGACGGACACCGAGGAATTTCAATCCGCTGCACGACAGCCCATGGAGGGCCAATGCCTTACGTCCAAAAGCCTCAGCGAGGTGAATGATCATCCAACCAGTAGGGAATTTTTGAAGAACACACAGTCAAATAGATAGAGATCCCTCTGAATCAGTCTAGTGTCTGTCTAATGATCTATGCTTTCTTTAGTACGTTATTTTACGACGCTTTATCAGCATCTTAGGTTATCGGTGTATACTCTACAGCTCTGCACATCGAATACGTTTTATACTTTTGTATTTAAGAGCTTTTATAGAGGAACGTTTTTCTGCGTACCACTCCAGAAAAATTGTAACACAAATTACAGCATTGTCCCTAATATGTCGCCCAGAATGCATTCGTTAGTTAATGGTATTCATTAATGTCCCAGGCAATGTTTATAAAATAATGACCAATTGGAATGCGCGGCATATGCTAAAATTACCTTGGTCGATCCATCCTCATTTGTTTTTATATTTCAAGAGGTTATGTGCGTTGTACCATTCCCAGAAAGAAACCACCAAGCCATATGGGATGACAACTCTTTACATAGACAATTCTAACAATGACGATGACGTATTAATTAATTAATTTTTTTTATTGGGTTATTTTACGACGCTGTATCAACATCTAGGTTATTTAGCGTCTGAATGAAATGAAGGTGATAATGCCGGTGAAATGGGTCCGGGGTCCAGCACCGAAAGTTACCCAGCATTTGCTCGTATTGGGTTGAGGGAAAACCCCGGAAAAAACCTCAACCAGGTAACTTGCCCCGACCGGGATTCGAACCCGGGCCACCTGGTTTCGCGGCCAGACGCGCTGACCGTTACTCCACAGGTGTGGACATGACGTATTAATCTATCTATACATAATAATAATAATAATAATAATAATAATAATAATAATTATTATTATTATTATTATTATCTATTCATTTATTTATTTATTTAATCACTTATCCATGCATTTATTTATTTACTCACTCACTCATTTATTTATTTACTCACTCATTTATTTATTTGTTTATTTGTATATTGGCTTACTTGCTTATTTGCTTATTTGCTTAGTTTTGTTTTATTTATTTATTCACTTATTTATTCACTTACTTATTTATTTATTTACTTACATACTTACTTACATACTTATTTATTTATTTATTTATTTATTTATTTATTTATTTATTTATTTATTTATTTATTTATTTATTTATTTATTTATTTATTTATTTATTTATTTATTTATTTATTTATTTATTTATTTATTTATTTATTTATTTATTTATTTATTTATTTATTTATTTATTTATTTATTTATTTATTTATTTATTTATTTATTTATTTATTTATTTATTTATTTATTTATTTATTTATTTATTTATTTATTTATTTATTTATTTATTTATTTATTTATTTATTTATTTATTTATTTATTTATTTATTTATTTATTTATTTATTTATTCTGGCGTAGTTAAGGTCATCAGGCCTTCTCTTCCACAACACCAAATCTGTAATCAAAATTTTTTCTGGTAATTTTCGCTTTTTCAAAAATAATTGGTGTCAACATATGTAATAAACCATCCTGAGACCAAAATCACTTTTTTTGAAATTTTTATTTGTATGTCTGTGTGTTTGTCTGGATGTTTGTTACCTTTTCACGCAATAATGGTTAACCCGATTTATATGAAAATTGGAACATAAATTAACTTTGTTCTAACTTAGATTTTAGGCTATATGGATTTAAAAATACTTTATTTAAAAGGGGGTTTATAAGGAGATCTGAAATAAATCAAAATATCTCGCTTATTATTTATTTTTATAAAAAAAATATTACATTACAAATGTTTCTTTAAAAACGATTTCCGGTAAGTTTTATTCTATGAAAAACTTCGATAGGACTGATATTTAACGAGATAGGCCTACACGAGTTTTAAAAGGACAATGCGTTTTATCATTGCCGCCTCAGACTAATAGGCTATATGAAATGAAAACAAATGACTTCGTCTATAAGATGCCTTGCACAACAACAAGCGGAAGCTTCACTAATGTTAGCTTTACCAAAACGTTTGAACGGAGCCGCCATTTTCATTTGACTATCTATGCGAGAAACAAATGACGATAGCAAAGCATGTTTATAGTACCGTAAAGAATGTTTGGAAACAAAGAACAAAAGCTAGGAAAGTGACAAAAACAAACTAATTTATTATATTGTATTAATAAAATTCATACATAAAAATCGGAATAATTTTGAATTGTATTCTCATAGTTATGAAACAAAAGGTACGAATTCTTTAAGATTGTTTGAACCAAAATGCAACACTGCTACAGTATTTAATCATAGTAGTAATTTAGGCCCAAGAATATATAACAAATTTGTATTTAAATATCCTAATCTTGTTAATTCTAATAGTTCTAGCATTAAATTAAAAAAGTTATATATGGATTTTATAAAAATTTAAAAATTGTAATCTAAACTTACATATTCTTATTGCGTACTAGACATAAGACAAATTGTATTATAGGGCTATATTTATTAATTTCAATTCAGGAATCCGCCCCTGAGCAAGAGTTCTACTCTTTCAGGCGCGAGCTAAAGTTTTTCTGTTTATTTATATTTTATGTTAAAATTATTAGCAAAATAAATAAATTAAATAAATAAATAAATAAACAAATGCTAGGGAAGTGATAAAACTGTAGCGATAAACAGCTATGATTGGTTGAAAAACATCCTTTCGTACCGTTTTATTGGTCAAAAGTGGTATGACGTAGTAAAAGTGTATAGTCAATGAAAAAATAACTTGAGGTGGTAAAACACTGCTAAGTCAGGGTTTCTTCTGCAGTATGAAATAAATTTGTATGAAAATTTTCATGAATTTATCTAAAAAAAATGTGGAAACTATGAGAAAAACGGCTTTGAAAAACTTAAGTTACGAGAAATGAGCTATGAAGTAATTGAAGATGAGAAGTTCTGTACCTACATATTTAAATGGTGAAGTAAGTTGACACAGTCTCACGTTTTAATTCACAATTCGAAAAGTATAAATTTAGTCGGATTTGAACCAGCAAATCTCGAATGTATTAGGAAGCATGGTAATAATTAGACCATCAAGAGCAACACAGCTTGTGATTCAGCGTGAACAATGAGACTAAAGCTTCACTCTCAACAATTTAAAAACCGTCGGTGCTGCGACTACTACCTAACAAGGGCCTCTTGAACCCACTGAAGTGAAAAGTGGGTGGACCCCAACGCAGTTCAAACGTGTCGTGGCTTTAAGAAATGTTTCTGGTTTTGTTACCAGTGAGACAGAAGATGGATAATGGTATATTACGATACAAGGTTGGTAAATGTTTTTTTTACAAAATCGAGGATAAGTTTGAAAAACGAGCATAGCGTGTATTGTACAGTATTTTTTTGAAAATACTATTTTTTAAAATCTTAATACAAAGTACGTAGGCCTGGACACTATGAACAACTGACTGAAGGTTACCAGTCTGGTCAACATACAAATTTCACCATCAACTTCAATGTGAAGAAATAAAATGATTCAAGTACTTGTAATGTTTCGTGTTTAATTGGAATAATTTTTATTTCTTTTTGTTAAGTGAAGTTTGAATTGTTTAAATAAAGTTCAGTACATTTCAAATGCAATGATTTGTTTCGTATAATGTATATTAATTAACAATGCCTTTTGCGTATGAACTTTACATGCATTGGAGGATTGTAGCATACATAGAAGGCAGTGGTTTTCATTACAAATTTACAGCAGTTATTTGTTATATTACAACATACTTATCTAGGTTGGTAACTCTGAATTCAGTAAAATCAACTTTCAACCGTGGTGGCAGTTTGCTGTAACGACGGGAAAACACATTATCGTTCAAAAATAATAATATTATTAGTACTATTACCAATATTCGTATTATTATTATTATTATTATTATTATTATTATTATTATTATTATCATTATTATTATTATTATTATTATTATTACTTGTAGCAAGTAAAGCGATAGGTTTGGACGTAAATCCCGAAAAGACAAAGTATATGATTATGTCTCGTGACCAGAATATTGTACGAAATAGAAACATAAAAATTGGAGATTTATCCTTCGAAGAGATGGAAAAATTCAAATATCTTGGAGTAACAGTAACAAATATAAATGACACTCGGGAGGAAATTAAACGCATAATAAATATGGGAAATTCGTGTTATTGTTTGGTTGAGAAGATTTTGTCATCTAGTCTGCTGTCAAAAAATCTGAAAGTTAGAATTTATAAAACAGTTATATTACCGGTTGTTCTGTATGGTTGTGAAACTTGGACTCTCACTTTGAGCGAGGAACAGAGACTAAGGGTACTTGAGAATAAGATTCTTAGGGGCTAAGAGGGATGAAGTTACAGGAGAACGGAGAAAGTTACACAACACAGAACTGCACGCATTGTATTCTTCACCTGGCATAATTAGGAACATTAAATCCAGACGTTTGAGATGGGCAGGGCATGTAGCACGTATGGGCGAAATGCACATAGAGTGTTAGTTGGGAGACCAGAGGGAAAATGACCTTTGGGGAGGCCGAGACGTAGATGGGAGGATGATATAAAAATGGATTTGAGGGAGGTGGGATATGATGATAGAGAGTGGATTAATCTTACGCAGGATATGGACTGATGGCGGGCTTATGTGAGGACGCCGATGAACCTGCGGGTTCCTTAAAAGCCATTTGTAAGTAAGTAATTATTATTATTATCATTATTATTATTATTATTATTATTATTATTATTATTATTATTATTATTATTATTATTATTATTATTATAACCTATAGTTAGTAATTATTGTACAACCGGGCATTAATTTTTTACTAAAAATTATTATTATTTCATGTACTATTGTATTTCATGCACTGAAAATTATTATATTTCAGATACGTGTGAAAAAGTCGTTCAATAATTCAGAACAAATAGCTGTACACAGAAAGATAGACACAGACGGTAAGCTAGGAACTAATTTTCAATATCGGTGATGCTATAAACGTGTATTTTTTTTTTTTTTTTTTTTTTTAGAAAATCTCTCAAATTAATTTTCTGCAGCATCACAATTCTTTCTAAAGAAGCAGAGCGTCACATCTCAGACAAGTTGTCCTGCGCCTCGTCCTAGTTTCGAGCTAACCAGTAGAAATGGCTGCTGAATCTAAAACATGAAGCGCGTTATATAATGAATTCGTGTTATCAGAATTTTTCTCTTGACTTTTACTATCGTTTATTATTCTGAAGGTCACACTTTGGTGTGGCGGGTAGGTTATTCAACCCTCGCGATAAGGAGCGAGGTGGAGTGTTAAGTCTCAGGGCTTGGTAAAGCGTACAGTACGTGTCCTGGTATGAAACCACATTCTGTAAAGGAATATGCCGTTGTACACCTTTTCTTCTTCTCTATAATAACTCGTAAAAAAATTGCAAACCCACAAAATTGGAATTTAAATTCATTTGGTGTAAAGATGCTTGCTTCACAAATTTATTTAACATCTTTAATTTCCTGTCTGTGTCGATATAAATTCTAAGAGAATTGAAAGGAACATGAATAGGGTATCAAATGCGACATTTAGTATTGTCTACAATATGCTGGAGAAAAATGAAGCTTACCGAAAAGAGTGGCAAAGAAGACTGTTCAAACACGCGTCATAGAATGTTTGAAAATATTTATGATGGTTCAGCTTCAAGATATCTATTTATTTACTTATATATTTATATATTTATCTATTTATCTAAATATCTATTTATTTATTTATCTATTTATTTATTTATTCAATTTATTTAATTAATTAATTAATTTATTTATTTATCTACTTATTTATTTAATTTAATTTAATTAATTAATTTTATTTATTTACTTAATTTTTTATTTTATTTATTTATTTATTTAATTTATTAATTTATTAATTATTTTATTTACTTATTTATTTATGCATTCACTCACTTATTATTTATTTATTTACTTATTTATTTATTTATTCATTTACTCACTTCATTATTATTTATTTATTTACTCAATTTTATTTGTTTATTTATTTATTTACTTATTTAATTATGCACTTACTTAATTATTATTTATTTATTTATTAACTTATTTATTATTTATTTATTTAGTTATTTATTTATTCACTTACTCACTTAATTATTATTTATTTATTTACTCATTTATTTATTTATTTATTTGTTTATTTATTCACTTACTTAATTATTATTTATTTATTTATTTACTCACTTATTTATTATTTATTTACTTATTTATTTATTTAGAGTAGTCATATATTGTTTATGTACTTATTCATTCATTTATTCATATATTAATTTATCCATTTGTGTATTTATTTATTTATTTATTTATTCATTCATTCATTCATATATTTATTTATTTATTTATTTATCTATTTATTTATTTATTCATTCATATATATATATATATATATATATTTATTTATTTATTTATTCATTCATTCATATATTTATTTATTTATTCATTCA